>NC_059116.1:19008980-19288980 GCF_020740685.1 Jaculus jaculus | reverse complement strand
TAGATTAGAACTCAAGACTTGGTTTCCCCTGCCGCTCACCCTCCTTTGCTCCAGTTCTTTTTGCTTTCCTCTAGCTATCGCTGTCATTCTCTCTGTCAGTGCATGTCCTCCGAGACATAGTAACCGCACGTTCACGTCTTCATCTTCCCAGCACGCTGACTTGAAAGGCCACACACAGTCCTTCCAACCCCTTCACAAGAAGTCTCGGGCAATAGGTCTGATTGCCCTGGATTGGACGGCAAACTTTTTCTAAAATAAATGTAAGAAGAGCACCTATCTATAGCATATCACTGGACAATAAATGAAGTTTTAAAACATTAATAGTGGGACTGCAAAGATGGCTCAGCAGTTAAAAGTATTTGGTTGCAAAAGTATTTTGGTGTGCACTTAACCAGGGTGCAAAAAGTTGTGCAAATGTCTAGCATTTGTTTGCAGTGGCAAGAGGCTCTGGCATAACACGCACACACACACATGCACAAACAAATTTTAAAAATTAAATTAAGAAAATAGCACTAATAGAGCTGGAGGTAGTGGCTCATGCCTATTATGCCAGCACCCAAGAGACTGAAGGAGGATCACCATGAGTTCGATGTCAGCCCACACTATGTAGTAAATTCCAGGTCAGTCTGGGCTAGAGTGAGACCTGGGCTCAAAAATAATAATAATAATAATTGATGGAAATGAACATGTGAAAGAAACTAAGACTTCTCAGAAGACCAGTTTGGAAAGCTCTATGTTTGGAGAAAATTCTACCTCATAGAAAATACAGTGGTTGAATTAGAGATATCAAAAGATGAGCTAAGAAGATGGCTCAGCAGTTAAAGACACTTGCTTGCAAAATCTTCTGAGCCAGATTCAATTCCCCGGCAGCCATATAAATTTGGATGCCAGGTGGGTACATGCATCTGGGATCTCACAGGCCAACTAGTCTGCCCTTTGCAGTTTGCCAATTCATTGGCACAGCTAGAGAGCCTTCTCGACAACGGTGGAGCATGGAGACCTTGAGAGTCTTCTCTGACCTCCACACATGAGCCACGACACACACACACACGCACCCACGCACACACGCACAACTGCACAACTTTAAAATACAACTCATTTAAAGGGTTGGGGAGATGGTTGAGTGGTTAAAGGTACTTGCATAGAAATAACAAAAGATCAAGCTGGGCATGGTGGCGCACGCCTTTAATCCCAGCACTCAGGAGGCAGAGGTAGGAAGATCCCCATGAATTCAAGGCCACCCTGAGACTACAAATCAGCCTGGTCTAGAGTGAGACCTTACCTCAAACCCCGCCCCCCTCCACAAGAAAAGAATAGACTCTTTTAGCCAGGCATGGTGGTGCACGCCTTTAATCCCAGCATTCAGGAGGCAGGGGTAGGAGGATCGCTGAGATGGAGGCCACCCTGAGAATACAGAGTTAATTCCAGGTCAGCCTAGACTAGAAAGTGACCCTACCTCGAAAAAAAAAAAAAAGCAGGGGCTGGAGAGATGGCTCAGCGGTTAAGGCATTTGCTTGCAAAGCCAAAGGATCCCAGTTCGATTCTCCAGGACCCACGTAAGATAGATGCACAAGGGGCTGCATGCATTTCGAGTGTGTTTGCAGTGGCTGGAGTTCCCTGGTGCACCCACTCTCTCTCTCTCTCTCTCTCTCTCTCTCTCTCAAATAAACAAATAAATAATTTAAAAAAAAAAAAAAGAAAGAAAGAAAAAGAAAAAAAAGAAAAGAAAGTGTGTGGAGAGGGGAGGTCAGGACAACCAGGTGCACCAGCTTTGGAAAGGGGTCATAACCCCACCTAGGGTTGTGTGACGGAACCTGGTGTCATGAACACTTTGGCAACAGAAAAAGGTTTCTGAACAAGCCGCAAGCAAAAATGAATTCAGAATCAAACGTGTAATTAAACCCAAGGGTTTCTGACAGCGCTGCCACGTGACGTCGGGTGACTTCCAGGCAGCCATGGTTCTAAACACGAGGGTCTGGGCGCTTCACACCATCCCGTGCCAGTGAACGCTGCCAGAAACTTCGCAGCTCAGAGTCAAGAGCTGTCTGTTAGGGATGAACTGCAGTGTTTGGATTGCACATACCAACTTCTGTGCTCTCATGGAAACATAATGGTTTAATTACAGAAAATAAAGACAATATTTTCCTCCCCTCATTCCTCAGCATGTACCAAGTTTGGTATATCTTTGGATTGTACAGTGTTACGATGCCTGATATTAGAAACTGTGTGAGTTTCATTTTAAAAAAGGAATCATTGTTTGAATTCTGTCTTGGAATTAAGACAGAATTCCTAATAATTTCTGAAACGGCCCTGAACATCTGCTGACACTCTGTGCTATGTATTTATGAATAGCAGCATTCTCAGCATTGATGACTACAAAATCAAAACGTTGATCAACTCTGAAAAAGCACTGAAGATGGTCTGCATCCTGTAGTACCAAATATCCAGCCAAGATTTAAGTGCTTATGTAACCAAAAAAAAATCAAGCGCATCCATTTCACTAATACACAAATCTGCTTTCATCTTTAATAAATGGTAAAATCATATGTATGCCAAAGATCTTTTTTAAAACAAATGTCTTACTGATTTATTATGAGTAAATGATTGACTTGTATATCTATTTCATGATCCTGTACACCCACGGTTGCATAAAAATTCCTCCAGTGAAAGCTGGGCGTGGTGGCACACGCCTTTAGTCGCAGCACTTGGGAGGCAGAGGTAGGAGGAACACTGTGAGTTCGAGGCCACCCTGAGACTGCAGAGTGAATTCCAGATCAGCCTGCCCTAGAGAGAGCCCCTACCTCAAAAAGCCAAATAATAATAATAATAATAATAATAATAATAATAATTTCTCCAGTGAAAATGTTTAAGAAGCCCTGCTCCTTTATAGCTATCTTCCATTTTGACTCTCCAGCATCCAAACCATTTCCATTGCTGGGGAGACTCCAGGATAGGCGGGGACACTCTTCACAATTTGGGGGGGGCGACAGAAGCTAAAGGAGGAGCAGGTCCCACCTCGTGCCTTGCCCACCCAGCCCTTACAGAGAAGACAAGAGCAAGAGGACCAGCTTCAGCCAAATCGGTGTCCTGCTCTGGCACCAGAGGCAGTCAGGTAAGTCTCCTGAGAGCCTGAGCAATTCCTCACAGCACAGCCATTATCTAAGCAGGATGCGAGACACATTGGAATATTAACTATTCCACACAGGACGTACTCTAAGCCTGGAAGGTTCCCCATACTCACTTCCTCCCTAAAGCACTATTTCCCAGCATGTGAACTTGGACCTCTGCCTGTTCTAATTTGCCAAGTTCACAGGGGATGAGTGAGGACAATCTGAGAAGGGCAGTTGGCACAATGTTAAACAATACAATGCCACAGAACATTTAACTCTAAATACTATTTTTCAGCATCTATCTTTGAGAACGCAATGAGAATCGTTTTTCTTTAAAAAATTATTAAATTCTACACTGCTGGTGGGAATGCAATCTGGTCCAGCCATTGTGGAAATCAGTGTGGAGGTTCCTAAAACAGCTAAAGATTGATCTACCATATGACCCAGCTATAGCACTCCTAGGCATATATCCTAAGGACTCATCTCATTTCCTTAGAAGTATGTGCTCAACCATGTTTATTGCTGCTCAATTTATAATAGCTGAGAAATGGAACCAGCCTAGATGTCCCTCAACTGATGAGTGGATAATGAAAATGTGGCACATTTATACAATGGAGTTCTACTCAGCGGTAAAGAAAAATGAAGTTATGAAATTTGCAGAAAAATGGATGGATCTGGAAAGGATTATACTAAGTGAGGTAACCCGGGCCCAGAAAGTCAAGTGCCACATGTTCTCTCTCATATGTGGATCCTAGCTACAGATGATTGGGCTTCTGCATGAGAAGGAAAATACTTAGTAGCAGAGGCCAGTAAGTTAAAAAGGAGATATAAAGGGAAGAGAAAGGAAGGGAGGAGGGTACTTAATAGGTTGATATTGTATATATGTAAGTAGAATGATTGAGATGGGGAGGTAATATGATGGAGAAGGGAATTTCAAAAGGGAAAGTGTGGGGGGAGGGGAAGGATATTACCATGGGATATCTTTTATAATCATGGAAAATGTTAATAAAAATTGTGAAAAGATAAAAATAAAATAAAATAAAAAATAAATTTAAAAAAGAAAAAAATTATTAAAGTGTTAGTGAAATTATGTTTTGCATAATAATAAATCTGACCAATGCATTTTTAGCAAATTCTTTAAAATAACTTAAAGAAATGGGGCACAAATTTGTAGTACTTAAATCTTTCAGAAGGTAATAATTTTTTAAAAACTTTTTTCTGATTTATTTTTACTTTTTATTTGTTTAGTCGAGACGGAGAAAGGGACAGAAAGAAAGAGGGAAAGAGACAGAGAATGGGTAAGCCAGGGCCTCTAGCCACTGCAAACAAACTCCAGACATATGCGCCCCCTTGTGCATCTGGATTACGTGGGACCTGAAGAATTGAACCTGGGTCCTTAGGCTTCACAGGCAAGTGCCTTAACTGCTAAGCCATCTCTCTACTCCAAGGTAATTATTTCTATATGTAAAATAATTAATGTTCTCTAACATTGTAAGTTCCACTACGCTAGCAACTTTATGTGGAAACTACACACTTCTAACTAACCTAACATTACAGACTAGCTCCAGTTAATAAATTTGCAAGGAAACCATCATTCTTAAGAGAGGTCTTTGTCCCATGAGAGAATGTTTGTCCTCTCGGGAACCTGACCACTCTACTTTCCTGTTAATACTCTTCCTCAAGAAGCTGCAAGTTTATCGTAATCTTTGATCTTTCTTCCTTTTTCAGCAGCTCTGAATCTTCTGTTAAACTTCTCCACCTGGAAAACTGTTTCAGCACTGGGCTTGAGAGCTGATGGCCACTGCAGATAAGACAGTAGAGAACTGCGCAGATGGCTCTGCAGTTAAAGGTGCTTGCAAAGCTTGCTGGCCTGGGTTCGATTTCCCAGTAGCCGTGTAAAACCACACGCACAACATGGCAAATGCCTCTGGAGTTCATTTGCAGTGGCAACAGGCCATGGTGTGTCCATTCTCTCTATTTCTCCCTCTCTAATAAATTAAATATTTTATAACTGGTCAGGTGACCTCCACAAATAAAAGCAGACTTAGAAACATTGACATGAAATTTTTTTCAAAAGGCAGTAGACGAGTCATCTAATCTCTCTGGGCCTCGTTAATGAAAGCGGACTAAGGGCATCTTCCCCACCAAGTCATGAGGGGAAAAATAAGAGACTGTACGCAGCCGTGCTAAGTAAAGCACAAAGTCGTATAGGCATATTAAAATATGAAACGCCTGCTGGCTCGAACAAAAGACCCTCCTTCCCCACGTTAACCTTCAACTTTAATGTAAACTTCTGGAACCCAGCATGGGCATGTACTTACTGAGTTCCTATTATCTGTGCAGCACTGAGCCAGGAGATGGGGATCCTAAAGAGAATAGGCAGGGAGCTGCAAAGTGCATGAGCTTGGCTGCCCTATTGTGTAAAACAGCCTTGAGCAGAGGTATGTACAAACATCATCAACATGCTTGACAGTCTTTTAGCAGAAGCCTTTTCTCCCCGCTTCCTCTCCTTGTATCCTTTGACTTAACTAAATTCCAGGAATAGCAAGAAAGCAAGCATATAGCTTCTTTAACTGAAAGGTTTTTCAAGTACTGAATTTGCTACAGAAGCGTATCCTTAGAAACAATAAGCCATCCTGCTCCCCAGGGTCAGCGACACAGTAGCATGGGCTAGCAAACTTATTTCTTAGTCATCAATGGAAAAGTTGACAAAACCCTTAGAGCCTGGCTTCTCTCTTCACTGCCTAACTCCAGTTCAGTCTGCAAAAGTATGCTCCTGCTTCTAAGCCCCTTAGCCTCCCTTGTTAATGCTGAGGTTAGACAGACCGTGCATAAAAGCAAACTGAGTTGCCCAAGGCTAGAGTTAGACTCTCCCTGAAGACCCAGGACCTCACCCCAGTGCCTGGGGGGCTATCCAAGGATTCTCGCTTTCCCCTCAAGTGAACAGGGAGGCAGCAATGGTTCTTTTCTTTTTTCTTTTCTTCTTAAACCAGTCATTCAGAGAAAAGAGGGCAAGGAAAAGAAAGGAATGGAGGAGGGATTCAAAATAGATGCCCTCACTGGAAACTTGTAATCACCATATATACCACTCTCATATATCTCATGAGATGAAACACAAAAATAATCAACATTAAAAATATTATCAAATATAATCTATATTTTATTTTTTAGATATTTTGTTTATTTACTTATTTTGAGAGAGAAAGAGTGTGGCACGCCAGGGCCTCCAGCCACTGCAAATGAACTCCAGACACATGTGCCACCTTGTGCATCAGGCTTACATGGATTCTGGGTAATCAAACCTGGGTCCTTAGGCTTTGCAGGTAAACACCTTAACTGCTAAGCCATCTCTCCAGCTCCTAAGAGTGTATTTTTTAAAATATTTTTTAAATATTTTTTGTTCATTTTTTATTTATTTATTTGAGAGCAACAGACACAGAGAGAAAGACAGATAGAGGGAGAGAGAGAGAGAATGGGCGCGCCAGGGCTTCCAGCCTCTGCAAACGAACTCCAGACGCGTGTGCCCCCTTGTGCATCTGGCTAACATGGGACCTGGGGAACCGAGCCTCGAACTGGGGTCCATAGGCTTCACAGGTGAGCGCTTAACTGCTAAGCCATCTCTCCAGCCCCTAAGAGTGTATTTTAAAAGACAATATTGTGTAGGCTCAAATTTCATCACATTTTTTAAAAATATATATTTTATTTATTTGAGAGAGAGAGAAAGAATGAATGCGCCAGGGCCTCCAGTCACTGCAAAGGAATTCCAGATGCATGTGACCCCTTGTGCATCTGGCTCATGTGGGTCCTAGAGAATTGAACTGGGATCCTTTGGCTTTGCAGGCAAATGCCTTAACTGCTAAGCCTTAAATGCTAAGCCATTGGGCAACTTAGTGAGGCTGTCTCAAAATGAAAAATGGAATGGAGCCAGGTACAAATGAACTCCAGGCGCTTGTGACCCCTTATGCATCTGGCTAACGTGGGTCCTGGGTCTTTTGGCTTTGCAGGCACACACCTTAACCGCTAAGCCATCCCTCCAGCCCTTCGCTCTACTTTGTAAGATCCCTAGCAATAAACCTATGTTGACTGCCCAAAACTGACTTAAAAAGTAAGCTAATAAGAGGGTTCTACTTTTACCTACTACGGTTGTGGTAAATTGTTTTATCTTCAGTAGAAAATGTGATAAACGCATGTAATCCAATAGCACTAAGACCACAGCCAAATGCGAAAATCTCAAAATAACTATACTAGAGCAAAGAAAGACCAAAAACTGTGTGTGTGTTACATGACTTTTTTAATGTATAATTCTATAAACACATATAACAGAAAACACTCATGATTGCCTGTGATGGGGAAAGGGCTGGTTATGCAGAGATGGATTGTGAAGGGCCATAAGAAATCTGGGGTGCTGATCATTATTTTGTTTGAGATGCTGATTTCAAAGGTACACACATAAGTTCACACTCAGTAAGCCAAACATCTAAATATTGTAATTGATTTTATAAGTGGAGAACACAGAAAAGTTTTCTAAAATCTTTAATCAACTTAGTCTCTAGTTCTATTAAACTGACAAGATTATGTGCATAAATGTCTTCTTAATTTCTGGGAAAACAATTTTTTTTTGAAGTTTACAATCTGGAAGACTAAAACTCTTCCTTTGGAATTTTTGTGAGCCAGCATGTTAACACATTAGCTGCCTTCTGTCTGGCAATGACATTAGAGCCACTACCCAGAGTTAGGAAATAAAGTAGAATTTAATCAAGTCACAGCTCTTGTAAAACCCTATGGAAAAATACCAGGAGCCAAAAACAGCCCCCAGATGCAGACAGGCAAATAATCTTGTGACCATAGCATGACCATTGACCCCACCTAATGTACTATAGATAACCCTGTCAGGATGTTTCCGAGAAGAAAACAAAAAAGGATCCCCACCGACCCCAAGTCTATTAATAAGTAACCAGTGCTGGGACTGAAATCATGCTTCTGCTTCTGTAAACCTGCTTCTGCTCTCCCTAACCCTATAAAAAGAGACCCTTCCCCTTGCCCGGCTCGCTCAGCCTCTCGAAGGACTGGACTGCCCGCAGGCGCCTGCGTGAACAATAAAGCTGCCTCTTGCCTTTGCATCCAGTGGCTCGGTCTTGGTTCTTGGGCAAGGGTCTCCCACCACGGAAGATCCCCCCCCCCCCCCCGGGAATCTTACACTCTGGCTTTCCATTTCTCAACAACCCACTTCTTCCTTGCCTTGTGTGTGTGTGTCTCTGTTGGCAATGGTAAATGCCATCAAGCCCCGTCTCTTTAAGCTTTCTGTGATTGCCAAACCTCCAGTGGCTGTTAGCCACAGGACCAGGAGTTCAGGGTCAGGTGAGCAAAGTGTTCTCAGACTAACATGTCCTTCCTGGAACTCAAGCTGGATCTCCATTTTTTTTTTTTTTTTTTTTTAATGAGAAAGCCAGCTTGCTGCCTTACTTTTTTTTTTTTCTCTATAATTAAATGGTCAGTAGCTATGAGCAATGCTGCACCTGAACAGACCTGGATTAAAGCAAAACAGAAAATAGGACTGGCTTTCTGCAAGAAGGGAACGTCCAGAATCACCCTTCCTAGTGCCAGAAGCCAGTCTACAGTGGTCCTGTTGGCAGCAGATCTTCTCAAGGCATTCATTACATATGTAATGAGGGCCGGAGAGATGGCTTAGCGGTTAAGTGCTTGCCTGAGAAGCCTAAGGACCCCAGTTCAAGGCTCCATTCCCCAGGACCCACGCTAGCCAGTTGCACAAGGGGAGCACACGCGTCTGGAGTTCGTTTGCAGTAGCTGGAGGCCCTGGCGCACCCATTCTCTCTCTTTCTCTCTCAAATAAATAAATAAAAATTTTTAAAGATTTAATGAAATATCATCCATAGAAATGGTCAGAAGCAAGTGGAAGGGAAGAACAGAAACCTAATTTTTAAATTCTATTTAAAGGATTTGTGGTTCAATATTTGAGTATAATTGGCACCATTGGAGATCTGTACTCTAGACAAAAATATAATAACAAGATATTTTGTTTGAAGCAATTTAAGTATTCAAACATCATTAAATTATTTATCTTAAAAAAATAAAACCTGGGCTGGAGAGATGGCTTAGTGGTTAAATGCTTGCCTGTAAACCCCAGTTTGAGGCTCGATTCCCCAGTGCCCACATAAGACAGATGCACAAGGTGGCGCATGCATCTGGAGTTCGTTTGCAATGGCTAGAGGCCCTGATGCACGCATTCTCTCTCTCTGCCTCTTTCTCTCTCTGTCTTCTGATGCTCTCAAATAAATAAGTAAAAATAAAAAATAAACAAAAATTAAAAATAATTAAAACCTAAACCAGGCATGGTGGCGCATGCCTTTAATCCCAGCACTCAGAAGGCAGAGGTAGGAGGATCACTGTGAGTTCAAGGCCACCCTGAGACCACAGAGTAAATTCCAGATGAGCCTGGGCTACAGTGAGACCCTGCCTCGAAAAGCACAAAAATAAAAAGTTTTTAAAAACTGAAAATGACAGACCCGACTCTAAATTTCTGCATTGCTTTCCATCTGCCCCATAGCTTCTTATGTTTCTTGTAGGAGTCATAGTTAGTTGATCACATCTAAATGTATTTCCAAGCCAAGTGTCAGTTCATTCACTCATTAAATGTTGGCAGTCTCAATATGCCAGTGTGAGAGAGAAAAAATATAAAAAATATAATTGTCCCACTATCTTTTAAGTTCTTGGCTTGGGTCCATATGATAAAGAGAGATTCACAAGACAAAACCAGACAGTAGTTTATTAACATGCATATCTCAAATGTACATGAGAGCTACCTGGGAATGAATAATGTCTAGAGACAGTTTAGCATTCTGGCTTACAAAAGCCTCAAGGGAGATGTGGCATGAAGTCCACCCTGGTATGCTGTAAATAAGCAATGACATGGGAAACTGATGGTAGATAAAGGCGATTCAGATTTGTTTTGTGGCTTCCTCTGGTGCAATCTCCAGGCTGATAGGGGCTGAAAGTCTCTCCTTATCAGTCTGGTTATTGTGTCCACTGTGGACGTATGTGGCTACTGTTGAGAGTGCACTGAGCTCTTCTTGTTTGTTTGTCAGCCTTTGGTTCAAAATTATCCCCATTCCAAAGCATATTTTAGAGTGGCAAATTCTGGGTTAATTCAATGGTGCGAGAAACTACTCACAATGGGTCCTACCTCCCGTTATCTATTGCGGGAGGAAGGGGGAGATCTGTAAAGAAAAAGACACAATCTGATCTGAGCCATTCTAGAAGGTTCAAGGGCAGCCCATGTCATGTAAAAATTGTTTTCTTGGGGGGGGGGTCATGAACTAACTATTCACTGCAGGTAAGGCACAGGTGACAGATCAAAGCATGATGGAGCCAAAACAAGTTCTGGTGAACCAATGAGTTTGTTGGGGTTACTTACAGGAGCGGGATGAGGGGTTGCTGGTGGATTAACTCAAAACAGCGCTGCATCACCGAAAAGCCCACCTCAGCGCAGGTGAAGATTCAGTGACTAAGGCTGTGTCCCTGGGGCGCCCTGCTCCACTTGCTCACCAGGCAGGCAGCTTGGGGAGCAGGAGAGACTCCCTCCAAGCAGCTGGCTGACCTTCACGTAACATTAGGGAGGGGTCTTGTAACATTTTTCCAGGGCTTGTTCACCTCCTGAGTTCCTGAGCGCCCCCCCCTCCCCGCCGCCCCCAAGAAGAAATGTTTCAATTCACAGAACTCGCTATACCACACCTGCCAAGAGTGTAGTCCCTCAATAGTTGTTTACCACCCCTGTGACCTTGGAGAGTGGGTCTGTGACCTTTAATTTTTTTTTTTTTTCAGTTCTCTCAGACTCAGTCTCCTGACCCTCCCTCCTCCCTTCAGGAGGGGATATTTCAATGTCAATGGGAGAAATCTGCTACACAATGGTCCATCTGCAGCCTGACCTGGCATGGCCTCTGGTGGATACCTGAGGCCCTGCACAGCTCTCTTCTCCCTTCATCTCCTAACAGTGTCCCCTGTGCATGAGCCAGTTTGCCAGGTGTGCATCGTGACAGATCCGAGAGCAAGTGCAAAGGCAGTCCAGACTCCAAACGCCGAGCCGGGGAGAGCTCAGGACGAGCAGATATTAAAGAAGAGAAGGATCACCTCCAGATGCTGCGGCTTCTCCACCATAGGTCAACCACAGCAGCCAGGATATTGCCCTGCTGGCCACATTGTCAAAGGCGTAAGTAGCAACTTGAGAAGTCAGCTCCAAGCTGAAACGAATCTGGTTTTCAACAGAAAACACCCCCTCCCTCCCGATGCCAGACACCGGACCTCGTCTGGTTGGATTCCAAGATTTGCATCTGTGTGTGTGTGTGTGTGCAAACTTTCTCACTGCTGTGACAGCACGTGTGACAAATGACGTGAAGGAAGAAAAGACCTATGCGGCTCACAGTTTCAGAGGTGTCAGTCCATGCTGGTGGGGAGGGTGGGGCTCAGCAGTACGGCTAACACCATGGCAACCAAAAGCAGAGGATCTGCCTGGGCTAGTTAGCTATTCTTTTCTCCCCTTTCACTTGACCTGAGCTCTTCTTCCTTTGTTGCTCATCTTTGGAATACTCTCAGGCACACCGAGAAATGTGCCTTGCTAACCTCCTAGGTACATCTCCATCCAGTAAGGCTGGCAATCGAAATGAGTCTTCACAGGGCAGGGGAGAGATGGCTCAATGGATAAAGGGCTTGCTGTGCAAGTGTGAGTCCTGGAGTCTGGATCCCTGGCACCTATGCATGCCAGGTGGTTGTGGCAGCCTAGCACCCTGCCTGGAATCCTAGCTCTCTAGAAGCAGAGACAGGATCAGTGGATTGGAGGTGGTTAGCTAGAATAGATGAATTGGTGAGCTCTGGGTTCAAGTGAGAGACCATACCTCAATAAATCAAGTGATGTCAAGAAGAAACCCAACATCAACCTCTGGCCTCACATGCAAACATATACGCTTGTACCCACACACAAACATGCATGCACACATGTACACACACACACACACACACACATATACCACACACATATACAAATTTTTATTTAGTTATTTATTTGCAAGTACAGAGAGAGATGGAGAGAATGGGTGCACTAGGGCTTCTAGCTACTGCAAACAAACTCCAGAAGCACATGACACTTTGTGCATTTGGCTTACATGGGTACTGGGGAATTGAACCTGGGTCCTTAGGCTTCACAGGCAAGCACCTTAGCTGCTAAGCTATCCCTCCAGCCCCAAACAATTTTTTTTTTTTTTTGGCTTTTCAAGGTGGCGTTTCGCTCTAGCCTAGGCTAACCTGGAATTCACTATGTAGTCTCAGGGTGGCCTCAAACTCATGGTGATCGTCCTACCTCTGTCTCCGAAGTGCTGGTATTAAAGGCGTGGGCCACCATGCCCAGCTTCCCAAACAAATTTTTAACTAACCATCATAAAATCCTTCTGATTGTAGAACTAACTGAGGTCCTCTCCTATTTGAATCTGCTGGGGCACTCACTGATGGCTTCTGGGACATCAGAACAGACTAAGGGGTTGTGGAAAGAGGTGCTTTCCCAACAGTCACCTTTCCACCTCTGTGTTCCTTTCTACAAGTATCCTCCACCTCTGTTAGGTGCTGCTGAGCAAATTCTGTCTATTTTATCTCATCTGCATCACAGTGATCCAGAAGGATTAACAGATAACTGACCAGCCACTTACCAGTGGACCAAATGAGTGCATGGAAATGGTTGTGGAAACAGCTGTCTTGTCCTAAGAAGATCTGAGGACTAATTGTGTCTCCACACCAACAGCCATAGGAAACACTGTCACTGTAACAAGGTGGATGGACACCCCGTGAGGGAAACAACATTCCATTCTGCCTGCCTCTTCAACATCGGCCACGTGACAGCATCTTGTGTGAGCCACACCCACGCTACGCCAGTTCCTCCCCTGCTGACTATCTCTGAACTTCATGTGGGAGTATATTCCCCATCCCAGCTCTACTCACCCCTCCTCTGACCTTACTGTCACCTTGTGTGAGCCCCAGCATTCTTGACAAAGGGACTGTCTACAAATTGGGCAAGTCCCAAAGCAAAAAGAAGAAGAAGAAGAGGAAGAGGAAGAAGGAGGAGGAGGAGGCAGGGCTGGGAACCAGGACAGAATCTTATGGAGACAATGATTTTGCTCTCCAATGTCAAGCTCCCACTGTGGGCTAAAAGAAGGGCTATATCCATCAAATTCTCTCTAAATTAATAACGCCTATCTCATCCAACCTGTGCTGACTTCACTTTAGATTGGAGAATCTGTTCTTCTTTTTCTTAAGGCGTGAGACCCAAGGAGATATCCCTTGAACTTCAGGCAAGACCCAGCTGACATCACAGAGGAATGGGAGAGATGAGCAAGAGTGCTGCTTCCATGGTGAACCTGACAATCAGCGCCAGGGGGAAGGAGACAGACCCTGAGGACACTCAACACCTACCAAAGCAGAGATCCAGGGGCTCCTAAGAGCCCATCACTGAAGTAGACTTAAAACACATCCAACATGGTTCAGGGAATTTTGAGAAAGAGGGGCAGAAAGATTGTTAGAGCTGCAAGTTTAGACATCATGCCCAGAGGCATTGCCTCCCCCCAATAACTGACTGCTGCTCCCACAATGCATAGCTCACAACTCCACATGGAAAACCTGCTACCCCATTGAGGTGGGCCCCCAGCAGGATGGGGGCAGAGATGATGGAAAGGATGGTACCAACATACAATATATCTACACTAAGTATGTCTGTACTTAATAACACACAAAAAAAAAAAAGAAGAAGAAGAAGGCAGGGCTGGAGATATGGCTTAGTGGTTAAGGTGTTTGCCTGGAAAGCCAAAGGACCCAGGTTCGATTCCCCAGGGCCCACATTAGCCAGATGCACAAGGGGGCACACGCATCTGGTGTTCATTTGTAGAGGCTAGAGGCCCTGGTGCGCCCATTGTCTCTCCCTCTTTGTCAAATAAATAAGTAAATTAATAAATATTTTTAAAAGATCAAAACAGAAAGTAACAAAATAGAAATTTAAACAATACAAAGAATGAATGAAACAGGGCTGGAGAGATGTCTTAGCAGTTAAGGTGCTTGCCTGTGAAGCCTAAGGACCCATGTTCAACTCTCCAGATCCAATTTAAGCCAGATGCACAAAGGTGAGGCAAGTGTAAGATCACACTTGCCCACTAGGAGCCACAAGTGCCTGGAATTTGATTACAGCAGCTGAGGTCCTGGCACACCAATTCTCTCTCACTCTCTCTGTTTCTAAAATAAAATATAAAAATTTTAATTAAAAAAAAGAATCAATGAAACAAAGAGCTAGTTCCTTGGAAAGAAAAACAAGATTGACAAGCCATTAGCCAAACCAAAAGAAAAAGAAGATCCAAATTAACATCATAGATGAAAAGGAAGACATAATAACCCACAAATTAAAAAAAATCCTAAGGACATACTTTAAGAATCTATGCTCCACCAAACTGAAAAAAACTAAAAGAAGTGGATGAATTTCTAGATGCATAGGATCTACCAACATGAAGCCAAGGCCAGACCAGAAATTCAAACAGATTCAACAGATGACGTTTTTCTTGTGTTTGCCGCTCCTGAAGATCAGTTTGTTCTTTCAAGGGTCAAAGGATTTGGATTGACATTGAAAAGGCCCAGGAGGTTCCACACAAGTTCCCAGGAGCCCAGGTGAACCCCAAAGAATATTTGAGAGAGAAAGGTAGGGTTCTGAGTTAGTTGCCATAGTGGTTCTGACTTGTTATCCAGGTGGAGTCTATTGATCAAGAGAACCCTGAAGGTAATTAAGACCCTCTACGGAGTCTAACATTTGCATGTACATCCAAACATTGGAAACAGATACCATAAGTCACCTTGTTACTGGAGGCCTCAAGCTTTCTCTGGTGTCATCCAGAGCAGCAGTCTTGGATCTTGTGTTCCAGAGAGAGGGGGACAAAATTAAACAGGGTGGTGGCAAAGTGAGCAACCCCGTGGGTAAGACAGTGCAGGTGCACGCTGAGGGGTGACAGCTGCCCCATCAGCCATGTCCCCAACTCTGGTCTGGGCCTGGGTTAGTTGCTTTTCTCCCATTCTGACGTCCTTCACCGGGTGAATTTGTCTTTGGAATAGGTGAAGCCATCCTAGAACCTTCCCCTCATAATTCAGTCCGTTATATTTAGGTGGAAGAACGCATAGGGATTTAATTAGTGAGATGCCATCCATACTCTGCCCATGTTCTTCGAGTGGGGAGACCCCTGAAGCCAATTTGAACTGGCTCCAGCTAAGTCTGGCCCCCAGGACTACTGTATCTCCATGTCAAGGTTGCTCTTCTGCCTCACAAAGAACTCGGAATTATAGCACTCATTACCCCCCTGTGGTGGTTTGATTCAGGTGTCCCCCATAAACTTAGGTGTTCTGAATGGTAGGTTCCCAGCTGATGGAGATTTGGGAATTAACACCTCCAGGAGGCGGTGCATTGTTGAGGGCGGGCTTATGAACGGGCTTATGAACGTTATAGCCAGCTTCCCCTTGCCAGTGTTTGACACACTCTCCTGTTGCTGTTGTCCACCCTCTGCTCATGCTATCGTTTTCCCCTGCCATCGTGGAGCTTCCCCTCAAGCCTGTTAGTCAAAATAAACCCTTTTTCCCCAAAAGCTGCTCTTGATCAGGTGATTTCTGCCAGCAATGCGAACTGATTTGCACACTCCCATCGAGAGTGTGTGTGCACATGCGTACACACACATGTGGGCGCATGTGCACAGAAGCCAGCCTTGAGTGTTGGTTCCCAGGCATCATCCACCTCTTTCTGACACAGGCTCTCTCGCTGGTCTCGAACTCCCCACCTAGGCTAGCCTGATGGACCAGCAAGGTCCAGGGATCCTCCTGTCTCATAACCAGCACTGGGATGACAAGTGCCCTGGCTTTGATATGTGTGAGCTCTGGGGATGAAACTCAAGTCCTCATGCTTGAAGACAAGCATTTAATCAATAAAGCTATCTGCTCTGGCCCCCACTATCAATTGAAACACACACTTGCTTAATGTAATCACCCCATTTAATCACCCGAACTCAAGTTCAGGTGAGCATTTTTCAAAAGAGCTTCCTTAAAATGCAACTAAGTCGCTAAAATGCCCCCTCATGATAAAAGCACTAATGTCTCACATCAAAGGGTTTTTAGCAGCCTGTCAGAGTCCCCAACAAAGCTGCTCTCAAGCTATCAGTTCAACTACTGCCACTAAAATGTCTAACAAAATAAAAGGCCCAATATTCTGAACTCAAGAGTGATGGTATAAAACATGGATAAAGGTGTGTTTGGGTGAATATTTACGAACCATTCTAAATATACTCCAGGCCACACAATGAACCCTGATTTAACAGTTGGCTCATTAGCAAATGTAACAATGTAAAGTGCCTTACTGAGAACTCAGATTTCTCATTAGTTACTAGCCCATCAGCCTCTAATGACCCAGCTCCTCATTACAGCCACATTTTCACAAGCATGTGCTGAGCATAAAGGGAGGAGACTAAAATAAAAGACCTCCAGTCAT
Source organism: Jaculus jaculus (assembly GCF_020740685.1). Taxonomy (NCBI): domain Eukaryota; kingdom Metazoa; phylum Chordata; class Mammalia; order Rodentia; family Dipodidae; genus Jaculus; species Jaculus jaculus. The sequence continues at coordinate 19,272,309 of NC_059116.1, read as the reverse complement.
CAGAGAGCTATAAAACTGTCTCCCTGAGACTAAAAATATTTTCAAGATACTTGTCTGGAGTCCAATGTGGTGGTGCATATGTATACTCAAAGTAGGAGGATCAAGAGTTCAAGGGCAGCTGGGCATGGTGGTGCATGCTTTTAATCCCAGCATTTGGCAGGCAGAGGTAGGAGGATTGCCATGAGTTCAAAGCCAGCCTGAGCCTACATAGTGACTTCCAGGTCAGCCTGGGTTAGAATGAGATTGTACCTCAAAAAACCAACCAAACAAACAAAAGTTCAAGGCCAGCCTGGACTCCATAAGAAAAGATTTTGTCTCAAAAAAAGAAGGGGGTGGGTAGGGAGATGGCTCAGCAGTTAAGGCACTTGCCTGCAAAGCTAAAGGACTCAGGTTCAATTCCCCAGGACCCACATAAGCCAGATGTACAAGGTGACACATGGTCTGGAGTTTGTTTGCAGCACCTGAAGGCCTGGCACACCCATTCTCTCTCTCTCTCTCCCTCCCTCAAATTATAAAAAAGATATGCCTCTTAAGGTAGGGTTGGGAAGGTAGAATTTGTTAAGAATGAATTTGCATGAAAATTTTTACAGGACCAGAACAGGACAAGGTAGAAAATGCCTATAGTAAGGGCTGAGCAGAGGCAGCCAGTCTCAAAACCACACGTGCCCTTGGTTTTATACTTTCAAGACAGAATCACAATGGGAACTAAGGAAAGGAACATTTCAGATTCTTCTCACACGAAATCAGGTGCAGTGTAGGAAATCTGACCCAAAGAAACAAATTAAGAAGATAGGCTTAGAAAAAAAAAAAAATGTATAGAAGCCGAGTCACATTCAAAAGAATACAGCTAATATTTAGCTCGTAATAAATTCCTTGAATTACATATAGCCTAGGTTATAATAAAGAGCCTTTTAGGCTTAACAGTGAGAATTATGCAAGGGGCTCTCACATCTGAGTGCTTAAACCATTTCTAGCACTGTTCTGAACACCTTTTTCCCATTACTCACTTCACCTTCATCACAACCCCCACGAGGCAGTATCTTGCTCATATCTACCGACGGAAGGACTAAGGCCCAATTTGCCCAAAGTCAGGTGGTATTGAAAATTGTTTAAGCTGGCTTCAGACTTAATAGACTGTGCTACAGTGAACAGAACACTTTCTATACAAAACCAGACTGCCTAGAATGCCATTAGAAAGAAAATATGTGAAACTTGACAAGGAGGCACAAGTAGAAATAGAAGAATTTGAGCGCTGCTCTCACTGCTGACCAGTGAACAGCCTCCACGGAGACGGCGGCAGACACTGAGGAGACTCAAAACTCATCAGAGCAGAAAATCAAAGGCTGCTGAGAGCTCAACACTAAAGGAGGCTTATAATGTGCCCTCCAAAGCTCAGAGAACATTCCTGAAAAGGGGACAGAAAGAATGTATAGGGCCACAAGTGCGTGGGCATACTTTTGAGCACTGTCCTCCCGACATGACTGACTGGTGCATCCGTGGCCCCTTGGGGGTTACCATTACCCTCACAAGGCCAGCACAGTTCTGAGCCTATGAACATTTTGACATGCAGGAGAGGAGGCAGAAAGGAATGTGTTAAGAAAGGAAAGACTAGGGCTGGAGAGATGGCATAGCGGTTAAGCGCTTGCCTGTGAAGCCTAAGGACCCCAGTTCAAGGCTCGGTTCCCCAGGTCCCACGTTAGCCAGATGCACAAGGGGGCGCATGCGTCTGGAGTTAGTTTGCAGAGGCTGGAAGCCCTGGCACGCCCATTCTCTCTCTCTCTCCCTCTATCTGTCTTTCTCTCTGTGTCTGTCTCTCTCAAATAAATAAATAAATAATTTAAAAAAAGAAAAAGAAAAGAAAGGAAAGACTACCTAGAAAGAAAAGGCTCCTCAGGGAATAGGGCATGGGAGACAGGGAACAAAGGCAAGGATAAAGGGGTAGGAACATGATCAAATTACACTATGCTCATATATTAAAATTCAAAGAAGTACTAATGATAACCATTGAATTAAAGAGGATCTAAGGTGGCCTTGAGGGAGCACTCCTGTGACCCCAGCACCCAGAGTGGCAGAGACTGGGAGACCGCCACAAAGTCCAGACCAGCCTGGACTAAGTTTGACTGTCTCAAATATGAAAAAAATAAACAAAACAAACAAACAAAACAACCCACACACAAGTTCTACTTCCCAAAGAGCGGTTAACTATTCTAATAGACTCTGGGGAGAGTGAAGACTAGAAAGGGCAGGAATTCCAAGGATAAGGAGGCATGAGGCCTCAAGTTTCGTGAGTTAGCAGTTATCCATGGCTGGGAGGCTTATGTGCGGAGCAGAGGGGGTGGCTTAGGATCCAGTGTGTTTCCACAGCTTCTGAGAAAGTCCATGTCAAACAAATCTCTAGAGCGGCAGAGTGTGTTTCAGAAATCCTTAATCATCTACCTGGCTTTCAGTGTTCTTACTCAAATGTCTGGAATCAGACAACTGTGCTGATTCTTGTTTCCTATTTAACTCTGGGGTTACAGATGAAACAGTCCCCTTGGCTTCAGTTTCCCCAGCTCCCAGGCTCTACAAGGAGTAAATAAAATAAAGTATGCAAAAAGTATACCAGAGGAATACATTTTCTACCCACAAATATTAGCGCCATGCCTTAGCCCACGCATTTATTACCGAGATTCAATGGTGAGGAAAGCCCCCCAAATTCTTAGAAATTACAAAGATGTTCCCTGTTCAATTGGTTGGGGGGATTTTTTTTTTTACAGTATTTCACCTAATGTGTAGCTGAGGATGACCTTGAATCCCTGATGCCTCTAAGTCCCAAGAGCTGGGATTACAGGTGTGTGCTATCACTTCTAGCTGTAAGTTAGAAAGGTAATATGAAAAGGTCTTTATGGAAAAAAAGAAAAAACTCACAATATGAAAGCCCCTTAGGTCAGCTGGTTGAGAGGTGACAGAGGCAAGGTTCGTCGGTCACACTTCACTGTTGTCCTCACAAGGTGTGCCATCTGCAGAGTTGGCAGAGTGGTCCTTTGTCCTACACTCAGTAAGCAGGCTTTGTGACATTAGAATGTGTCCAGCTGAATACAGGACTCATTGGATTAAAAAACAAAACAAAACCCTTTCAGGACCAATATTAATGATATAAAACTAAGTAAAAAAAAACTTGAGAAAGTGCTTCTACAAACTACACGAAATCAATAAATACCACAGGAAGCTGAGATTCCAATGAGTTCTGAAGAGCTGGTTTCAAGTTTAACACCTTTTTTTTTTCCCCCTTTAGAATACCTCTATAATTAAGCTTCTGATGCTATGCTCAGGCCCTGAAAGTATGAATAACTTCAAAAGTAGTATTTTTGCCAGGCATGGTGGCACACGCCTTTAATCCCCGAAGCACTCGGGAGGCAGAGGTAGGAGGATCGCTGAGAGTTTGAGGCCAGTGAATTCCAGGTCAGCCTGGGCTAGAGTGAGACCCTACCTCGAATAAATAAATAAATAAAATAGTATTTTTGACAAAATAGTGAAAAAATGGGCAAGCTTGTCAAATGTCATTCCAACCTACTATCCCAACACTCTGGAGACAGAGGCAGGAGGATCAGAAGTTCATGGTCATCCTTAACTACAAAGCAAGTTTGAAGCCACTCTGAGCTACATGAGGCCCTGTATTGAAAAAAGGAGGAGGGGGTGAGGAGAGAAATAATATAGTAAGCATGCTTGTCTTAGAATCCTTACAGTCAGAACATTTTACTTAGTCTAGTCGGGAAGTGTAGCTCAATGGGAGAGCACTTACCTACCATGAGTAAGGTGAAAAAACAAACAAGTATTACTTGGTTGGAAAAGATTTATTTGTAGAAAACCTGTAACACAAATACTTTTACACAACTATAAAAGTGTTTATGGTTATTATTTTTTTAGGCAGGTCTTCATGCTAGCTCAGGCCGTCCTGGAACTCATTCTGTAGCCCAGGATTACCTCAAAGTCTCAGACATCCTCCAAAGTCCACCTCTGAAGTGTTGGAATCATGAGTATGAGGTACCACACATGGCTATGGTATTTACTCTTTGACATTTTACAAGAAGTATCTTTGAATTATCATCCAGAAAAACAACAAAGAAGTACTTGAAAAGCGACCTTTAATACATTGAAAATGCTTCAGAACTGTTGCAAGGGCTCAGTCCACTGTGGTGGTATCCAGAAATCCAAGGATACTTTTCCCCAGAAGGCGACGTTATACCAGAGGTCACAAATTCAAGACATACAGGGACCAAGTAAACCGCACCAGTGAGCAGCAGGGAGAGAGATCTGGGCCGTGGTAAACCAGATGTGCATGCCAGGCTGCAAGTGGACACCACAATGAGCCCAGCTCCGGTGCAGCCTCAACTTCCGATGCTCAGGGAAAGGCGGAAGTTAGACTCTCGCTCTTGATGCTTCGGGGATGAAGTCCCAGTGTGTTCTACACCATACTCTCCAAGCACACCCATCCTCGGGCTGGATCACGTCTGAACTAACTGCTCACCCCTAAAGAGCCTAGGGTAATGCGGACCATCAAACCAACTCAAGTAAAACCCACTTCAAGACCACATGAAGGACAGTCATACACTGACAGGTCAAATCCTACCTACGTCCTTAAGCACACCCACTGGTGTGAAAAGGAAAGTGAGTTAGAATGAAGGGAGAAGGGCTGAGGAAGGCAGTTTCCATCAAGATTACAGTCAGTGTCCCGGCTGCTCAGCCACAAAATAATCCACGTGCTGAAACTTGAGTACTTCATTGCCCCAGCTGGTCCAACCAGGCTGTAAATTTCGAGCAAACAATTCCAAACATTCTCCACCTGGTCTGATGTAGTCTTTAAGAACCTCTGTCCAGAAAATAAGAGAGAGAAACAGAAATGTTAAAATTAAGAAAGAAATTAATTTCCTGGGCTAGAGAGATGGTCCAGTGGTTAAGACACTTGCCTGCAAAGCCTAACAACCCAGGTTCAATTCCCCAAGCCCACATAAAGCCAGATGCACAAGTGGAGCATGCATCTGAAGTTTGTTTGCAGTGGCTGGAGGCCTTGGTGTATCCATTCTCTCTGTCTGTATTTCTTCTCTCTCTCTCTCTGCTTGCAAACTAATAAATAAAAATATTTTTAGAAATCAATTTCCTTTTAACAAGTAAGATTAGAAGGGATATTTCACCTCTTTTTTTTTTTAAAGACACATAATGAGGGTTGGAGAGAAAGCTTAGCCGTTACGGCGCTTGCCTGAGAAGCCTAAGGACCCATGTTTGATTCTCCAGGACCCATGTAAGTCAAATGCACAAGGTGACTCATGCATCTGGAGTTTGATTACGGTGGCCAGAGGCCCTGGTGGGTCAATTTTTTCTGTATCTTTCACTTTTGCTCTCTCACTTGGAAAAAATAAATTAAAAAAATGGCCAGTTTCTTGGGCTTGCCTCAAAAAAAACAAATTTTTTTTAAAAGGCAGCCAGTGAGGATCAGGCATTTCATTGCGGGCTTGACTATTTATAGCCAGAATGCCAATAAGCACCTGTGGCAACTGGGAACAATTCCACCCGAACCTTCACTGCCCTGATGTGTTGGCTTTCATTTATAGATGAGAGATGAGGGTTTTAACACCCACGTAGATGACTTTCCAGTTTTCCAATCCTGCTGGCATATCTCCTGAGAACCAATTTACTTTATTTTTTAATAAATGTAATCCATGCACAAAAAACTCTATAGAAATATAAAGACAACTGCACTGTAGAAAATAAAAGTCAAACATGCCTGTTTTTAACATAAACTTTAGCAGAAAAAAAAAAACAAACTTGTAAGTGAAGAGTTGGATAGAAATATTTAGAACTCGGCAGGACTTCAGAATAGGCCCCTCGTGGTCTGGGTGTGCGTGATGGCACACACTTTACATCCCAGCACTAGGGAGGCAGATGCGGGGTAGCCGCCATGAGTTAGACGCCGCCCTGTGATGACAAAATGAAGTCCAGATCAGCCTGAGCTAGAGCAAGACCCTACCTCAAAAAACAAAACAACAAAACCAAAAATAAATAAATAAATAAACAAACAAAAGGATATGCCCTCTTTCTTTGCCTTAAATTTCTCCATGTTATTTCCACAGTTAAGTAGTCCTTTTTTGATATATTAATTTCTACACCAAAGATTCTATTTGTGGAGGGAGGTACTTCGTATATGTTAGCTAAATAGCTATGATTATACTACATGAAAGAAAGGAGTATTACAGAGGCTTTTTTAAAAAATTTATTTGCAAGTAGAGAGAGAGAGAGAAAGGGAAAGAGGGAAGGAAGGGAGAAATGGGCATGCCAAGGCCTCTTGCTATTGCAAATGAACACCAGACGTATGCGCTCATTGATTTGTGCATCTGGCTCATGTGGGTACTGGGAAATCGAACCCAGGCAGGCCATCAAGCTTTGGAAGCAAGCACCTTTAACCACTGAGCGATCTCTTCAGCCCCTACAGAAGCGTTATCAAAGCTTTATCACTTGGAAGACAAATATTTAAATCATTTATCATGTTACTCCTTAGTTATACTAACCATATACCAGAAACTGGGTGCAAAAATAATTCTTTAAAAAGTAAAAATCATACAGGTCAAATACAGTTCAAAATTGCTATGCCAAGTTGGCATTAGCAGAAACCTATCAAATTTTAAGAATGATAAGGCCTCCCTAACATTTTTCTTTTGCTCCTGTTGGCTGTTGGGGATTGAACCAGGGGAACTGCACGTGCTAGGTGAGTTAGGCCCCTAGGCCCCTGGTCCTTTAGAAGTAACGGAAAGATTCAAAAGATAACTGTAAAGTTTAAAGGATAATATATCAAACATTGTAGGTTTCTGAATGTTCCTTGTCCAAAATTAATGGTCTCACTTATCAAATGTCAAGTGGGAATTAAAAAGGTTTTTATTTTATTTTATTTTAGACACAGAATTGACACACCAAGGCCTCAGCCTCTGCAAACTCCAGACGCTTGCGCCACCTAGTGGGCATGTGCGACCTTGCGTTTGCCTCACTCCTGTGCCTCTGGTTTATGTAGGATCTGGAGAGTTGAACATGGGTCCTTAGGCTTTGCAGGCAAGTGCCTTAACTGCTAAGCCATCTCTCCTGCCCTTAAAAAGTTTCCATTACTTACAATTCAAGCAGCACTTTCAACCACTGAGCCATCTCTCCAGTCTCCTTCCCCTCCCCCCCCCATCCCTTCCCAGCCTATAATTCAAATGAATTCAAATTTGGGCTTTGATAGTTCCTAGACAATGTTGGCATTAAGACTTCTACACCTTTCATAAGCATATAATTAGATGATACTCAATTTGAAAGGGAAAGATTTCCCCAGAGTCTTAAAGGACAAGAATCCTGCGTCAGCCTTCCATAGTCTGCCACAAATTCAGTGACTTCCCAGTCTCCATGTGGTCTAAGGCATCATGAAGCAAGATTAGGGTTTGGTACCTGTTGCTTGGTTTTTTGGTACAGCGAGGTTGGCATCTCACACTCTAATAGAACCACGGCTAGGTTCAGGCCACGTGAAAGCACAACCAACCTAAGCCCGTGTGGGCTGGGCACAGCTTGATCTCAAGCGCCTGCTTAGCATGTGCAAGAACCTCAGCTCGTATCTCCAGAATCAAATATTGAATAAGTAAACAAGTAAAAACAAAAATAAATAAGCAAACATTTACAACCATCTTTCTTTCTCAGTATATTTTTTTCCTTTGTAATTAAAAAAAAAATCAAATTATATTGTTGCTGCTGTTTTGAGGCAGGATCTCACTCTAGCCCAGACTGACCTGGAACTCACTTGTGTAGCCCAGGATAGCCTTAAACTCACATAAATCCTGCTACTTTAGCCACCCAAGTGCTGGGATTACCGGCAGGAGCCAGCCAGGTAATGTTTTTTATGAAGTTAACGGTATCTGTTTTGCTTTAAGACAAGGCTAAAGAAACAAAATCAAGTTAATGGAAATGTATTATTTTAACTAATTCTAACATAAATATAGGTTGGACATGATGGTATGTACCATTAGCCACAGCACATAGGAGGCTGAGGCAGGAAGATAATGAGTTTATAGTCAGCCTAGGTTACATAGAGTAGTATCATAAAATACACGCATGCATTCATATCCACGTGTATGAATTTCAACCTGCGCCTGCCATGCATGCACTTCGACAATTGAGGACCACACGGCTTTGGTAACCTGTTCTTCTGCAGTGAGACGAAGCGGTCCACGCTTATCTAATCAGCCCCTTCTATTCTGTAAGTCTGCAGCCAAACAAGGGCGAAAGTGGCCCAAATCTCGGTGCACAGATCCAATTAGCTACATTTCATGCTTCAAACAGAAACAGTGGGGAAAGCAATATAAGGAGGAAACAGAAATTTCTCTAAAATATGAACGTTAGAATTTTGATTCGAATACTTTTATGTCATAATTTCTACCTCAAACCCTTGCATTTAAGGCTATACACGTACACAGGCTCAGGGGTGGGCTGCTCACGTGCCACATGCTGGGTTCGGTCCCCAGCACAACCCACACAACGATATTTAGTCACATCTACTGTCTCTGTACCTTTCAATCTGTAGGAAACGTCATAAACATTTCATTTTGAGATAAAATATGCTGCCGACGTTGTGTCTGTTCTTTTTGTGTTTGTTTGAAATTCTGTAAAGGAAATAACAAGCTAACCTTTTAAAAAATATCTTGCGGGCTGGCGAGATTGCTCAGTGGCGAATGGCACCTGCTTGCGAAGCCTGCCAGCCGGGGCTGCATTCCTTGGCAGCCACGGAGAACACAGGCACCTGTGACCCCAGTGTCCCTGGGACAGTGGAAGATGGAGCCGGGAGGGCGTGAAACTTGCCAGTTAGCATGGCGTTCGCTGCAGTCTGGCAGTGTGTTTGCGGTGGCAAAGGGGCCCCGTCTCAAACAGGGGGAAACACAAAGTCTTTGAAGCTGACCTCTGATCTCCACATGCAGGGCATGGTATGTACATCCATCCATACACACACACACAAGCACTTAAAAAAATCTTATTTTGGTGTTTCTAGAAGCAGAAGGAAATACTTCACTTATTTAAGAGAGAGAGAGAAAGAGGGAGGCAGAGAATGAGTGCTCCGGGGCCTATAGTCACTGCAAATGAACTCTAGACATAGGCAAGACCTTGTGCATCTGGCTTACGTGGGTACTGGGGAATCAAACCCAGGTCCTTAGGCTTTGCAGGCAAGCGCCTTAACCACTAAGCCATCTCTCCAGTCCTATTTCACTTTTTGAATATGCATTAAAACTTAGGAACATTTGTAAGAAAACATTCTAAGCATCATGTGCAGAACACATGTCGTGCAAATCCCTACAGTTATGATTTCATGTAAAGTCTGCAACAGAAATCTGTAAGTGGCTCTCTGGTGGCTTAAAACTGTGCCTTCTATACATAAAACACAGTGATGTGAACTGAAAAACAAAAGTATTACAAATATTCCTTCTATATTACTACTTAACTAAAGCTTAAAGCTTAACACTGAGTCATTTAAAAATTTTCCCCAAAAATATTTTTGTTTTTTAAATGCTCTCAGTCTTAAAATGTGCATATGTTGCTCCCTACTGGCAATATATCAGAAGTGCACTTTATAAATAATTCTTATTCACACAAACAGGTATGCACATCACAAGCCAAAAAAAAAAAAAAAACCCAAAATACTCAATGACTTAACTTTTTCAACTCTCATTAAAAAAAATTTAGCTGTTACTGCTTCCTTGATTTGCTACAGAATTTTAAATACATTCTAGGCAACCCTTACACTGCTGGCATATTGAGTATCATTATTCCCTCTTTAAATGAGGGCAGCAAGGTAAAAAAGGATTCGGGTAACCGGCCTGGCACCCGAGCCAGGTGTCAAGCTCACCCTAATCCATCTCCACGCCGGCACTCTGCCTAGTTCTGGCTGCTCAGCTCCGGCTGATGAGGGGCAGCTGTTGAGCCAGTGGGGACCCCGACGTCCTCAGCATCTGCCTTCCCACTGCCTCAGAGAAGCACAGACCCTTCTAGAAACCCACACTGAGAGTCCCCACCAAACAGCAAGCCATGCCAGCCTCACCTGCCACCGCTCATTCCTGGCTGCACAATAAGCAAGGGATTTGCCTGCTCTGAAACCAGCACGGGGAAAACTAGGATCGAACCCAGCCAGGAGCTGAATGCCACACAGGGCCTTCATGCAGTCAGGGCCACCGCTGGGGAGAAGAGACCGCAGGGAGAACCCAAAAAACAGTACCGGAAGCTGGGCGTGGTGGCGCACGCCTTTAATCCCAACACTCAGGAGGCAGAGAGAGGAGGATCCCCATGAGTTCAAGGCCACCCTGAGACTACATAGTGAATTCCAGATCAGCCTGAGCTAGAGTGAGACCATACCTCAAAAAAAAAAATAAAAAAAAAATAAACAATAAAACAGTACAGGAAGAAAAGCTAAATTGAGCCGGGCATGGTGGTGCACACCTTTAACTTTAATCCCAGTACTCGGGAGGCAGAGGTAGGAGGATCACTCTGAGTTCGAGGCCACCCTAAGACTACAGAGTGAATTCCAGGTCAGCCTGAGCTAGAGTGAGAACCTACCGCAAAAAAACAAAAAAAAAAAAAAGAAGAAGAAGAAAAGCGAAGTTGATAGAAAACTAATCTAGGCTCTATTTCATAAATTCCATAACTTTTATACATTTAAAAATATTACAAAAATATGTATCTGATTTAATTTTAAAACTTATAGACCATTCAAATGCTAAATTCAATCCTTTTTTCCAATTATTTTTCTCTTTTTTTAAAAAAAGTGCTTTTTTATTTTATGTGTTTGAGAGAGAGAGAGATGGGGGGAGGCAGACAGAGAGAGAGAATGGGTACACTAGGGTCTCTAGCCACTGTGAACAAACTCCAGACGCATGTGCCGCCTTGTGCATCTGGCTTACGTGGGTCCTGGGGAATTGAACCTGGGTTCCTAGGTTTTGCAGGCAAGCACCTTAAACCACTAAGCCATCTCTCTAGCCCCCTTTTCCAGTATTTCTCAAGTCACAACAATTCTGTTTTATATGGAGAAACGTACCAGCAAGAGGTGGCTTGTGTGAATGAAGAACACAGGGTACGCTGACAAGCAACTGGCGATCTGGAATGGGGAGCAGTTTCACCTCTGAACCCCTACGTGAGACAACACGTGTAATGGTTATTTCAAGGGCAAATATTTAACTATATGCCGTTGGCCTGATTTCCCCTTTCAAATAGCCTCTGTTTCTAAAACAAATTTAAGAGTAGAATAAACAAGGGAAACCAACAACATAAAAATTATGACACTTCCTAGAATTTCATTTTCCATAGCAATGACAATTGCATACTAAATAATGTACAGTGCACTAGAATCCCTGATCCCATGGTGAGTACGTCACCCCAGAGGAGGGGCCTCAGCGGAATGGGGACACAGGAGGGGACACAATAGGATAACACGAGGGGAATGAGAGCAACATGATGTGTCCATACAACAAAGTTCTAAGTAATAAAAATAACTTAATAAGTTAAAATAAAAGCAATACTCTTGAGCCAGGTGTGATGGCGCACCCCTTTAATCCCAGCAGAGGTAGGTGGATCACTGTGAGTTCGAGACCACCCTGGACTAGAGAGTGAGACCCTACCTTGAAAAAACAATTTGAAAATAAAAAATATGTAAAAGGAAAAAAGCAATACTCTCACCCTTTTCCATTTCTCATTTGAAAATGGCCTACAAAATATAAGCAACTCAAATGCTGGCTGGTGAGACAAAATATCTACAGAAGCCATAATTATTAAGTAATTTATGGTATTCATAAGATAAAAATTTATGTTTGTTGATAATAAACCATTCCAACCTTTAAAAAAAGGTAATATAAATTTCATGTACTATACAACTTACACTTTATAGCTCTAGACCAATTGTAGATTTCCAAAAATGCAAAAATTAAAGAAAATCAATGGTCATTGTGTTAACAATTTTCAAAAGACTAAAAATATATGTATGAAATTTTGAAAAAATCACCTTTCTTACCTTAATGGTGAAGCATTTTTTCCTCTAACTCTCCCCAGTATAAGACCTTCATAAGGCTTCTTGTGTGGAGAATCCAATGGGAACACAAATTCTCCTGAGTTGGTGATCTGATAGAAAGGAGCCAAGAAAAAGCAGTATTTTTTCCCCATCGGTATACTGTTTCCACTAAATTTAGTTTCTGAATAGCCAATGTATAAAAAAAAAAAATGGGGCTGGAGGGATGGCTTAGAAGTTAAGACGCTAGCCTGCAAAGCTAAAGGACCCAGGTTCGACTCCCCAGGGCCCACATAAAGCCAGATGCACAAGGTGGCACATGCTTCTGGAGTTTGTTTGCAGCGGCTGAAGGCCCTGGCACACCATTCTTCTCTTGCTCTCTCTCTCTCTCTCAAATATAAATAAAAGTATTAAAAAAAAATTAATGCCCAATGATGTCTAGATCAAACCTTTCTTTTCCAGCAATTTTTTTCTGTGTTCTTATAGCATATAGAGAGAAGTTATTTCATTCAAAACCAGAATGAGGGAGCTCAGTTGATAGAACGCGTGCCTGACATGCATGAAGCAATGGGTTCAGTTCCCAGCAAGGACACAGACCAGACCTGGTGACATAGGCCTGTCATCCCGCGCTCGGGAAGTCAAGCAGGAGGATCAGAAACTCCGGACGTGCAGAGGGCACAAAACATAGCTGAAACTGAGTTATGTGGAGAGGGGACAAGGACATCTACATCTAGTGATAGCAGATTCCCCAAGCTTACTACTTGTTTTTTAAACAAATAAAAAACGGAGCTCTGCAGAATTTCATTCGGCCACCTCCCTGACTGCCTGCCAAGGCTACAAGTTTGGGATCCCTCGGCAAGCAGATACAGAAGAAACAGGTAAAGACCTTGAGACTAAGGTTCTCCTTAGACCCTGTTGGCAGTGACATGGTAAGCATCTTTCTGTGACCTGCAGGTGACGCTGTGGCATTCACCCAGCTGACCAGGTGTGGTGGTTTGATTCAGGTGTTTGGAATGCTAGGTTCCCAGCTGATGGAGATTTGGGAATTACTGCCTCCTGGAGGCAGTGTATTGTTGGGGGCAGGCATATGGGTGTTACAGCCAGTGCCCCCTTGCCAGTGTTTGGGCACACTCTCCTGTTGCCATCGTCCACCTGATGTGGGCCAGGGGGTGATGTCCACCCTTTGCCCACGCCATCGTTTTTTACCTGCCATCATGGAGCTTCCCCCTCGAGCCTGTAAGCCAAAATAAACCGCTTATCCCCACAAGCTGCTCTCGGCTGGGTGACTTCTGCCGGCACGGTGAACCCGATTGCAACAGCTGGCACTCACTTTCACCCAGTGCCATTGGGCGAGAAGCTCCACGGACCAGGACGGGTACAGCTCCTCCTTAGCGAAGCGCACGTGCTTCGCCCTGTTCGTCACCCACGTCACCACAAGGCAGTCTGGAGCGGCCAGTTTAGGGACAGGTATCTGCTTGATCTGCAGTGGAGATAAGGAACTGTACCTAACAGTAAGTGGAAAAAAAAAAAAGTTCACTCCTAAAATAAAGTGTTCGGGGAAAGCCCTGCAGCGCGCAAGGACTCCGCGAACCAAAGCACTGACGGCTCTGCTGCGCCGCGGACGACGGGGCCACAGCGACACCTGGTGGCCTCACCATGACCTGCACATGCACCGACAACGGGCATTTTTCTTTCTTCTTTATTCTTGTTTAAAATTGCAGGTCGTGGGCTGGAGAGATGGCTTAGCGGTTAAGCGCTTGCCTGTGAAGCCTAAGGACCCCGGTTCGAGGCTCGGTTCCCCAGGTCCCACGTTAGCCAGATGCACAAGGGGGCGCACGCGTCTGGAGTTCGTTTGCAGAGGCTGGAAGCCCTGGTGCGCCCATTCTCTCTCTCTCCCTCTATCTGTCTTTCTCTCTGTGTCTGTCGCCCTCAAATAAATAAATAAATAAATTTAAAAAAAAATTGCAGGTCGTGGTGGTGCACGCCTTTAATCAGCACACGGGAAGCAGAGGTAGGAGGATCGCCGTGAGTTCGAGGCCCTACCTGTTTCTGACTCACAGTTTTCATACACATTCATAATGTACTTTGATCAAAATCCCCTCCTTTCATTTGCATCCATTCCCCATCCCTCTTTAACTGAGCACCTTCTCTCCAACTAGTTATCTTCTATTTTGATGTTATTTTGGGGGGTCCCTCCCCCAGTTTTGATGGGTAAGGCCCTCACATGTCTGGAAGACAATGCCCCAACCTCTGGCTCTTACCTTCTTCATGGCACCTGTCCCACAACATTCTCTGAACTAGACAAATTTATTCGTAGGGAAAGAAATATTTTGGCATATTTCTAAATTTTAGAATTTGATGACAAAGAGGACAAAAATGTTTCCCTTTGGGTGGTGCAGAAAACAGCCGTGTGATGGTTCAGGCAACAACCTGGTGATTGGCTTGTACAGGGCTATAGAGATTCTTGCACATATATGAAGTACCAGTTCAAGACAATTCTCAAAAGGAAATGTAAAAACTGTGAGGCTGGGGATGTCAGTCAGTGGTTAAACACACTTGAACCACAAGCCTGTTCACCGGAGTCCAGATCCCCAGCACCCACGCACAGTGGGCACAGACGCCTGCAATCCCAGCGTGCCCACCGCAACGCGGGCCGGGTGAGCAGAGTCCAGAAGTTCACGGCCAGCAAGAAAGAGACACCGTCCCAGGCAAGGACAAAGGAGAGGACATGTTCCTGAAGATTGTGCCCTGACCTCCACACACTCACCATGGCATGAACACACCCACACATACACACACACAAATAACAATTAAAAAACAAAAACTACCGAAAGCATTTTAGTACTTTCCGATATCTCAGTCATAATGTTTAGAGGGGATTAAAAGAGAATCACTCACTTCTACTTACCTGTTACTTCTTTTAACTGATTTGTTTTGCCACGGTGGGTCTATCACAATGACGTCAAACGTCTTACAACCTAAAACCAGAGAGAGAATTTCAGGAAAACATCCTCTGGGCATGATCACTTCGGGCACAGCTCAGCGGCAGTGTATGCACGGCCTCAGAGCCCCGGCTTGAATCCCCAGCGCTCAGGTAAAATGCAAACATGTTCTTCAAAGGAACACGGTTCTTGTTCTTTTTTTTTTTTTTTTTTTTTTTTTGTACTAGGGCTCAAACTCAGGGCCTGTGCATGGGCAATCCGAGTCATCCCCCAGCCCAAGTTAAAGCACTTGTACCACACACGATCGTGAACACAGCGAAAGGATTTAAAAAATAAACATGTGAGGGCTGGAGAGATGGCTTAGCGGTTAAGGGGCTTGCCTGTAAAGCCTAAGGATCCAGGATCAATTCCCCAGGACTCACATAAGCCAGATGCACAAGGGGGGAACATGCGTGTGGAGTTCATTTGTAATGGCTACAGGCCCTGGCATGCCCATTCTCTGTCTCTTTCTCAAATAAATAAATAAAATATTTTAATTAAAAAAACAAACAAACATGGGGTTCAGTTTTTCAAACATAATATTTTAAATATCCCATCATATGTTTGTTTGTTTGTTTTTTCCCCCACAGCACAAACGAGTAAAATGGACTGGCAAGAGAGTTCAGTGCTTAAGGGCACTTGCTTGCAAAGCCTGCTGGCCCAGGTTCAATCCCCAATACCCACAGAAAGCCAGAGGACAAACCAGAGTTCATCTGTAGCAACTAGAGGCCTTGGAGTACCCATGTTCTCTCTTTCTAATAAATTGGTAAGATTTTTAAAACTAATAATGAAGCTCAGGGAACACCCCGAGGCATGTCCCCTCACCCCTCTAGAGAATGACTAGGACTTTCATGACCCCACAGTGAATATTCATAACTCTCTGAGCAGGGCCTCAGGGGAACAGGGGTGGGGGAGAGGAGATGTAAGGGTATAACCCAATGGGAGTATGACCAACACGCACAACGTTTATACAGTAAAGCATGTAATCACTAAAAACATAAAACTTTTTATAAAATACAACTTTATGAGATTAACAGTATTTTTTCATATTTCTCAGCAAAATTAAGGATGCTTTCATCATGTTTTAGTTTGTTATAAGGTAACTCTGTTTTTTTTTTTTTTCTTTTTGGTTTTTCAAGGTAAGGTTACACTCTAGCCCAGGATGACCTGGAATTCACTATGTAGTCTCAGGGTGGCCTCGAACTCACGGAGATTCTCCTACCCCTGCCTCCAGAGTGCTGGGATTAAAGGTGTGTGCCACCATGCCCAGCTTGTTATAAAGTAACTCTTTTTTATTTTTTTCAAGGTAGGGTCTTGCTCTAGCCCAGGCTGACCTGGAGTTCACTATGTAGTCTCAGGCTGGCCTCCAACTCACAGCGATTCCCCTACCTCTGTCTGCCATGCACTGGGATTAAAGGCATGTGCCACCATGTTGGGCTTCCAAAACTTTTGTGTTTTTTTTTTCGAGGTAAGGTCTCACTGTAGCCAAGGCTGGCCTGGAATTCATTATGTAGTCTCAGGATGCCCTTGAACTCAAGGTGATCCTCCTACCTCTGCCTCCCGAGCGCTGGGATCCAAAACTTTTTATTTACAAAAAAAAATTGATGTTGGGCTGGCGAGATGGATTAGCAGTTAAGGCACTTCCTGGCAAAGCCTAAGGACCCATGTTTGACTCACCAGATCCCATGTAAGCCAGACGTACCTCTGGGACTGGAGGCTCTGGTGTGACAGTTCTCCCCCACCTCTTACACTCTCTTTCCCTCATTAAAAAAGTTTTTTTTTTTAAATGGATGTCTTGTTTTTTGTAAGTCAAAGTCAGAAGCCAGGTGTAGTGACACATGCTCCAGGTTCCCAGGAAGCGAAGGAAGAAGAATGGAGAATGAGGCCAGCTGGGCTACAGAGCCGAAAAGATGAAGGGGTTTTGTGGCAGGGGCCAAGGGACAAAAGAAAGAAGTAATGGGAGGGAATTCTGAGTAAAGTTATCAATAAAGAAAATTTTAGGGCTGGGGGGACGGCTTAGCGGTTAAGCGCTTGCCTGTGAAGCCTAAGGACCCCGGTTCGAGGCTCGGTTCCCCAGGTCCCACGTTAGCCAGATGCACAAGGGGGCGCACGCGTCTGGAGTTCGTTTGCAGTGGCTGGAAGCCCTGGCGCGCCCATTCTCTCTCCCTCCCTCTATCTGTCTTTCTCTCTGTGTCTGTCGCTCTCAAATAAATAAATAAATAATTTTAAAAAAATTCATACTCTTAACTTCTGAGAGCCCAGAAAAGTGCCTTTTTCTACTAACAAACATAAGAATTACTTACAGTCCAGAAGTGGTTGCATACAGGAAATGTCTGACAGAAGAAAACGGCTTTTGGGAGGCAGCAGGTATTTCTGTCCCATTAGGGTAATCATTTTTGAAGTGCTTGAGTTGTTTTCAACAACCCGCAAAAACAAATCCTGGTCTCTCGCAGACACATCCTCCTCCGTCAGCCGCAAAGACTGAAGGCCCGACTCCTTCAGGGAAGGCAGATGCTTGGCCAGTTCACACAAGCCGGACAAGCTGCAGGCTTCCCGGGGCCCAGGGCCAGCTTCAGGACGCGTGTGCTCGCTTTCCGCACGGGGGAAAAGGAAGCCGCTTTTGAGACCTTCTTGGATTAACTGTAAAGAGCCATCCAAAATCAGCTCCCTGATCTGCAAAAGCATTTGTTTAAAGTTCATTAAAGACGCTGGTATTAGTATCATTCTCTAAACAATGGATTTCTAATGCCCTTTTAATTTCTGTAGTTGTATACTAAAATCAACATTTGCTGTAATTAGAGAAAAACAACTGTGTGCTAGAATGAAATTACAGCTGAGCTGAGGATGTGGCTCTACAAGCTCCAAAACTCGATATATGCTGACCATTTACATTACAAGCATATGTAGTGTCAATAAAAACTAGTTTAAACTGCTTATTATTATAAAAGTAACACTAAGCCAGAATTAAATTCTTTTTTAAAAAAAATATTTTTTTTAATTCTTTATTCATTTATTTGAGAGAAAGAGAATAGACACACCAGAACCTCCAGGCGCTACAAATAAACTCTGGATGTGTGCACCACCTTGTGCATCTGGCTTATGTGGGTCCTGGGGAATCGAACCTAGGTCCTTTGGCTTTGCAGGCTAGCGCCTTAACTGCCAAGCCATCCCTCCAGCCCTTAAAATATATATTTTTTTTATTTATTTGTGTGAGAGAGAGGATATGGACACCAGGGCCTCCAGCTACTGCAGTCGAACTCTAGACGCATGTGCCACGTGGTGTATCTGGCTTACATGGGTCCTGGAGAATCGAACCTGGGTTCTTTGACTTTGCAGACAAGCACCTTAACTGCTAAGATGCCTCCAGCCCTCAGTATTAAATTGTAACTAATCAAAGTGAGTGCTTGATTCTTAACACCATCTTCATGTATGTGGTTCATGTTCTTGGTGTGACTTCACATTAATCTCCCCGCATGATCAATAAACATTTTCAACTTACCTCTGCATGGTATTCCATGGCATCCAACTCACCTTGATTGAAGGCAGTACATCTTTTATGCTTCTACAGAGAAAGTAAACAAGACTCTTTACATAGGTGCATCTATATTTTTTTCTAAGTAAAATGAGAAGCTTGCTGGGCATGATGGTGCACACCGCTAATCCATTACTGGGAGGTGGAGGCAGGAGGATCACCACAAGTTTGAGGCCAGCAGTGTGGTCTACAAAGTAGGTTCAAGTTCAGCCTGAGCTACAGAGATCCTGTCTCAAACATAACACACAGACACTTACCCAATGGAAGATACTAAAGACGAGGCTGGAGAGATGGCTTAGCGGTTAAGGCATTTGCCTGTGAAGCCTAACAACCCAGACTCAATTCCTCAGTATCCATGTAAGCCAGGTGCACAAAGTGGCACATGTATCTGGAGTTCATTTGCAGTGGCTAGAAGCCCTGGTGTGTCCATTCTCTCTATCTGCCTCTTTCTCTCTCTTACTCTCTCTCAAATAAATAAGTATTTTAAAAATATATTTTAAATAAAAGATACTAAAGATTAAAACTCAGTGTTCACAAGCCTGGCATGGCGGCTCACGCCTTTCATCCCGGCACATGGGAGGCTGGGTTCAAGGCTTGTCTGGGATACAGAGTGAGCCTAGGCCAGTGTGGACTAGAGTTAGACTCTGCCTCAAAACAAAAAAACAAAAAAACCCTCCTAATGTTCACACAGTAAACTGCAAAGTCCTTCACAAATACTTGCTTGAACTAGTATCAGGGATGACAAATAACTACATCCTATTTACTGAGCTCTTACACAATACATTTTCCTTTCTTTCTTTCTTTTTTTCCTGAGGCAGGGTCTCACTCTAGCCCAGGCTGACCTGGAATTCACTATGTAGTCCCACGGTAGCCTTGAACTCACGGCGATCTTACCTCTGCCTCCTGAGTGCTGGGATTAAATGCGTGCACCACCATGCCCAGCTCACAATATCTTCAGTACGAAGCATACAAATATTCATACGTACCTGTTGAATGGGAAAAACTGCACAAGAATGCTAAAAATTGCATTTCAGGTACCTACAATTAATGTAAAAGATACCTGCTAGTTTCCTTATTCTAATTCTCAATGTTTTCCTATTTTTCTTCCACTTATAAGGTACTTGAAGTACAAGGATGGTGTTTATCTTATTTCATCGTTCTATGTCACAAAAGCAGGGCGGGAGAGATGGCTCAGTGATTAAAGGTGTTTCCATGTGCAAAGCCTGTCAGCCAGGGTTCAAGTCCCTGGTACTCACATAAAACAAGATACATCAATCATCTGGAGTTTGCAGTGGCAAAAGTACCTGGCATACCCATATTCTCTCTCTCTCTCTCTCTCTCATTCTATCTCTGCTTGCAAATAAAAATTACTAAGACAACAAATTACTAAAACCAAAAAAAAAGTACATGATATATGTAAGTACAATGACTGAGATGGGGAGGTAATATGATGAGAATGGAATTTCAAAGGGGAAAGTGTCAGGAGGGAGGGAGGGAATTATCATGGGATTTTTTTTTATAATCATGGAAAATGTTAATAAAAATTTAAAAATTAAAAAAAATTAGAAGGGGTGGGGGAGGAATTACCATGGGATATTGTTTACAATTATGGAAGCTGTCAATAAAAAAACAAAAGGCTGGAAAAAAAAAGTACATGAAAAAAGCTCAAATATTTGTTGAGCAAATAATGTACTATTTCTATCACTCACAAGATAATACTGACACGATCTTTCCGAAATGGACGTTGTAGTCATCTCTAGACTCCAGAAACACTCACAATTTTTAAAAATAATATATAGATTGATCACATATGAAATTCTCAAACCTTGTTTTTCATTTTGAGTTTGGAGAAAGGGTCTCATGTAGCTCAGAAGAGCCATGAAGCTACGTAGTTAAAACCCAGCCTGTATTGCTATCCTCCTGCCCTACATCCCAGTGCTGGGCCCTCAGGCAGGCTGCTGCACTCAACCCACACATTTTAAAACACTGCACAGGTGTGTACTCAAACACATGTACTTTATGAACATCATCTTTTTTTTTTTTTCTTTTTGGTTTTTCGAGGTAGGGTCTCACTCTGGTTCAGGCTGACCTGGAATTCACTATGTAGTCTCAGGGTGGCCTCGAACTCATGGCAATCCTCCTACCTCTGCCTCCCAAGTGCTGGGATTAAAGGCGTGTGCCACCACACCTGGCAACATAATCTTTTTTTTTTATTTTTATTTTTTTCCAGATAGGGTCTCACTCTAGCCCAGGCTAACCTAGAACTTACTCTGTAGTCCCAGGCTGGCCTCAAACTCACAGGGATCTTCCTACCTCTGCCTCCTGAGTGCTGGGATTAAAAGACATGTGCCTTGGTTAGTTTTATGTTTTATTTATTTTTTTAACTTTATTTACTTATGTGCAAGAGAGAGAATGGGTGCACCAAGACCTCCAGCCACTGCAACCAAACTCCAGACACATGTCCCACCTTGTGCATCTGGCTTTAAGTGGGTACTGGGGAATCAAACCTGGGTCTTTAGGCTTTGTAGTCAAGCGCTTTAACTGCTGAGCCATCTCTCCAGTCCATATAAACAATCTCCCACAGGAGTTCCCTACCTTCATCACTAGAAACTTTTCAAATATATCACTTCTTTCAAACTTTTATTATGGGAGCTTATCCTCAAAAGAAAGGCTTTTAACTTTCTTTGGAATTTTGGACAGGAGTTTTTGTTGGTTAACAAAACAGATGTAAAACCACTCTATGCAAATGGCTATGCAGAAAGGGTTGTTCTCGGTGTTGGGTTTGGCTTTGTTTACAGAACTCTCCCTAAGCCAACTCTGCTCACTTTTTGAAAGATGTCATGCAGCAGAGTTTGAGAAAGGTGGAATATTAGGAAAGAATTTTTAAAAATGCAGACCAAGACAAGCATGGTGGTACACACCTTTAACCCCAGCACTCGGGAGGCAGAGGTAGGAGGATCGCCGTGAGTTCAAAGCCACCCTGAGACTACACAGTGAATTCCACATCAGCCTTGGCTAAAGTGAAACCCTACCTCAAACAAACAAAAAAAAAAAATTCAGGGCAAGGTGTGTTGGCAAATGTCTGTAATCCAATACGGGGAGGCAGAGGCAGGTAGCTCCCTGGGGCTTGCTGCCAGCCAGTCTAGCCTGCTTGGCAAGCTGCAGCTCAGTGACATGCCTGGTCTCAGGTGCACCTGAGGAATCGCACCAAGATTGTCCTCTGGCTTCCACATACATGCACAACTGCTCACATTCATCTGCACATACAGACACACATTCACATCATAGATATACCCACACACCAAAAATAAATTTCCCATCGTCTAAAGCCTACGTGTTGTGTTTTCCATGTATGTGAGTGTGTATTATGGGCAGTTATGGTGTATACAGACCATCGGATGCACGTGCCCCAAACACGTATGTATGAAGGCCAGAGGAAGACATCTGGTGTCCTCCTCCATCGCCCTCCTGTCTTATTTCCGAGATCATGTCTCACTGGACCTGCAGCGCCCTGCTTTTTGGTTACACTGGCAAACCAGGGAACCCAGCAGCCCTCCTCCTCCTGTCTCCACCCCTCCCCCCCCAGCGCTCAGGTACAGGCACATAGGGCCATGCCTGTCTTTTCCACATGGGTGCTGAGGACTGAACTCAGGTCCTCGGGCTTGCACAGCAAGAGCTCTTACCTGCTGAACCATCTTCCCAACCCCTGATACATCTTTACGCTTCATACTAGTAAACACTCGAGATAAGACACTGGGATGAAAATGTTGTTTTATGTATAAAGTAAGTATTTCTTAAAACTTTCTACCTTCCCAATAATAGAAGCAGAGATTTCTCTCTTAACATCACTGATTAGATCTTCTTTCTCATCACTTAGTTGGCATTCTTTGGGAACAGCTGCAGTTATATAAGGTTTGGTGACATTAAATAATTCTGATCGGAAAACATAGTTTTGTATGGTCTTCTCACAATGCCCTCTGTCTTCATTCTCTGCCTTCATGATGGAGTCACAAGCAAGTTTAGCAGAGGTTTCAGGAAACATAGAATGCATGTGAGGAGAGTCAGAGTGGTCCAACATGGGCTTGTTTTTACTGCAAGAAGGCTCATGATGCTGGTGAACTTGATAGTTTATCTTGTTAATAAAAGAAAGATGATCCAGTAACCACCCAGGGGACAACCGGTGTACGACAGACATTTTCCTCCTACAAAAGAAACAACAATCAAGGTCTCAAATTGTCACGCCCGCCTCACCAGCAAGGAGGATGCCACAATCAGGATTCTTCTGAACACACTTTATTGGGGACTGCCAAACTGCTAGATGCGAAGACGCGAAGACCCAGAACCACGAAAGGCAACTGTTTATATAGGGTTTTAGGCCGCTTACCCACAAATGATTGGTCAACTGCGGATATGTGGCCACCAGTGATTGGTTACTTTCTGGATGCCTCATTAGCATCGGCCCACGACGGGTTGGAGCATGCGCACTGTGCTTGATTTACACCAGCTGTGATCAATAAGAGGCCAGAAACCGGCGCCAACTTGTAATAGCGTCTGCACGGCTCCTAACATCAAATATCCCGTATTTCAACAAATGTACTTCACACTTCATACATACAGATAGATTTGATATGCATGTCAAACAATACACTCAAGTAACTAGGCTTTTTAAACCCTCCTTGTCTTGATTTGAAGGACAGTTAGTAATACCAGACCTAATGTACTGGAGACCTTAAAAGGAAATTGAGTGCGGATAAGCTTAAGACACAGTTAATAATAATAGCATTTAGATTCTAGTAATACCAGACCTAATGTGCTGGAGACCTTAAAAGGAAATTGAGTGCGGATAAGCTTAAGACACAGTTAATAATAATAGCATTTAGATTCCAATTTCTTATTCGGTGTATCAGCATATGGCTGTGGAAAAGGGAGTTGATTTCACTGGGCCTCAGTCATAATTTTTAAGCATTTTTATTTATTTCTGTTTGTGTGAGCATTGGGAGCCTCAGGGTATCTTCCTGCAGCAAATATGGATGACTGGAGAATTGAACCCCAGCAACAGACTTTGCAAGCAAATGCCTTTAACCACTAAGACATGGTGCTAGCCCAAGTCAACATTTTTGTTGTTGTTGTTTGTTTTTCGAGATAGGGTCTCTCGCTAGCCCAGGCTGACCTGGAATTCACTATGTAGTCTCAGGGTGGCCTTGAACTCACGGTGATCCTCCTACCTCTGCCTCCCGAGTGCTAGGATTAAAGGCATTCAACACCACGCCCAGCTAAAAGTCAACATTTTTAATTAAATAAGCTTATGTATTTATTTACAAGCTGAGAGAGACAGAGGGAGAGAGAGAATGGACATGCCAGGGCTTTCAGCCACTGCAAACAAGCTCCTGATGCATGTGCCACCTTGTGCATCTGGCTTTGTGTGGGTCCTGGGGAATCAAACTTAGATCATTACACTTTGCAGGCAAAAGTGCCTTAACCACTGAGCCATCTCGCCAGGCCCCAAAGTCAACATTTTTATGACATCTCAATTTAGGGAACTAGATGGCATAACCTCCAAGAAATGCCATGAACAATGCATAGCACCTAAACACTGACACAAATCAATGCCAACTGCTGCTGTTGGTGACGGAGCTCTTAGCTTAATCCTAGGTAACCTCTTCATAGTCACCACGTGGCTTAGAGGCCCCTTAAATGGCTAGGAAAAAACTGAAATTTGGACAAGAAGGGCTATTAGCTCCCAGATTACAATTCTAGTTAAAGGTGCAATTGTTACAAAAACCAAGTATGCAAACTTTGGCTCAGGGATCTCCCACCACCGTCAGGGACTGGCAATACCTGTCTGTAGATTGAAACTGAAAGAAGCAGGGATCTCCTATACCACTGGCAAGGGCATCAGCGGTACTTAGAGCATCCAGGTCCTACTTCCCTCCTTCACACCCACACCCTTGCCAACTGTAATGGGGAAATTGGGGTTCTGGGGTGCTTTCTGGAACCCCAAGCCCTGAGTTCATATCTGCAAACTAGCCAAGGAATTGGCAATTCAAGATTCAAGAGAATTATTTTTAAAATACCACATTTTATTCAGATTTTACAAAGGAGTGCGGAAAGGGGAAGGCTGGGAGGTAAGGGGAAATAAAGTGGGGAGAAGAGAAGTACACCACATGGAGCCCAAAAGCCCATGTGCCCAGATACGGGATATGGGAGAAAAAAGCGTGGAAAGAGAAAAGAAAGTTCAAGGAGCTCCTACCACGTGGGGAGCTGGAGGGGATAAAGAGCCCATGTGGAGAGTAAGGGCTGGGGGGCCCCAGCCAGGCGATGGAAAAACTCACCCACAGCTAGGAGTTCCCAAATGATGAGAGAGAACGAGCCACTGCCCTCCCCTTGCAAAGGTATTATACCTTTGGGTGGTGGGCTGTCTTTTGGCCCGGTGATCCAGAGGGCAGGCTGGTTGGTTAGGGCTACAGGCTGTCTCAGGAAGAGATTAGCTCTGGCACTAAGTTACCCAGGCTGAACTTGACCAACCACAATATTTAAGCCTGTAAAAGACCTCCCTCCTAAGAGGGATCCTGATTGTGGAAAAACCTGAAGCATCTAGGATTTCTAGCAAGTGCAAACCTTCCGGCCCTTTTTACATTCGGGGGTCCAGTCACCCTAACTCTACCCACGCCCCTCACAACCACAGCCCCACGGATGTTCCCTAACTTCTCTCGCAGACATCCTGCCACCCGGGCACCCAGGATGGCAGTGGCCACCGCGGGCGAGCTGGGAGCGACGGACCCACCCAACATCTCCTTCCTCTTACCTAGCCGCTTTGCCTGTCAGAAAAGTGCAGGCCGCCTTCCAGGACACTCATCTTGAGAACAGCACCCAGGTGGAAGACATGGTCAAGACAGACAAACCTGGTTTCTTTTTCTACAATTCAGTGGGCGCCGCCATGCTGCTGTACGGAAAACGATTCCGCACCGAGTAGGCGCGCTCGGGTTCTCATCGGCACGTACAGCCCTAGAACAAAGGGCACACTCAACAGCCCCTTCCTCCGACCTCGACACTCGCTCTCTCGGACTCTTGTCATGAAAAATCACCCATCTAATCGGAGTCTTGAGACAACCCAGCTGAGTCACAGGGCGCCGCCATGTTGCTGTACGGAAAATGATTGGCGACCCGACTAGGCGCGCTCAGTCTCTCCTCCGCAAATGCAGTCGTAGGACGACCGGCACACTCAACATCCACTTCCTCCTACCTGGGCGCTCCGCTTGTCATAAAAGTGCACGCGGCTTTCCCGGACTCTCGTCGTGAAAACAGACAACCCAGCTGAGTCAACAGGGCGCCGCCATGTTGCTGTACGGAAAACCGAGGCCAGGCCGACGTGGCGCGCTGAGGTTCTCCTCGGCGCCTAGAGTCCTCGGGTCTTCAGGGCGGGCTCTCGGGGATGCCTAGACTTCAGCGGGGACTCCGACGCCGGCGACGAGACGCCACGATGGCCCGGGACGCTGGATGGCGCGACCGGGACGCACACTTCCGGCGCCGAGGAATGGCGCCAAGGCATTGCGCCGGTGTCCGCGCGTCGTGCGCGATGACGTCAGCGCCCGCGGAGATTATTTTTTAAAATTCCAACCGCCGGGCTTGGCGGGGAAGGAGGGGACCGCGTTTGTTTTCACCGGTAAGGAGCGATTGTGCAGCTTGGAGAAATTCGGCCCCGGGGTCTCGCACGGAAAGGAAAGGTAAGGTACGGTAATGACATTGGGTTTAACTCTGTTCCGTGCAAAACTGTGCTGCAGGGCCTGGGCGGGCGGCTACGGGTTAGGAGTGATGAACGGCTTTCAAGAAGCACCACGAGCTGATCTTGCCGGAGACCCCTGAAGGCATGGGCCTAGGGGACACGGGTGACAAGACGCTGGTGGGTTGCCTTCTTTACTGACGGGACCGTCGTGGGTGGCTATGTCCAGAACGTCTGGACGTGGTGAGGTCTTGAGAGTGCATTGTAGGTGGAGATTGGAAGCAGAATAAAATTTTTAAAAAAGTGTGATCTAGGTGGCTCAGAGGTTAAGGGGCTTACCTGAAAAGCCTGACGACCGGGGTTCGATTCCCCAGAATCCATGTCAAACCAGATGTACCAAGTGTCACATGCATTTGCAGTTGGTTTGCAGTGGCTGGATGCCCCGGTACGTTTATGCTCTCTCCTGCACTTTCTTTCTCTCTCTTCAAATAAATAAATACTTTTTTTAAAGTGTCATCTGCTGGGTTTGGTGGCACACACCTTTGGTACCAGTACTCGGGAGGCCGAGGTAGAAAGACTGCCGTGAGTTCGAGGCCAGCCTGAGACTATACGGTGAATCCTGCGCTAGAGTGAGACCTTACCTCGAAAAAGAGAGAGAGAGAAAGAAAGAGAGTGATCAGACGAATGCAGTCAGCCTGACAGAACCTGATAAGCACTTGATAATCTGATTCTGATGATGCAGAGATAGAGACAGGCCAAAAAAAAAAAAATTGTCAATCTTTATATCCTGGCGGACAACCTTTCAAGCAGACATGAAAGGAATGAGATGTTAATAATGTGTCTTCAAATCAAAAGTGGCTTATATACCTTGATTTTTTTTTTTTTGAACCAAGTGGTTTATCTTTGTTGATCAAAAGACAGCAAGTGAACATAGACTAAGAACCAGTAGGTTAGGCGTGAAGCAGGAGGGAAGGGTGGACTGGAAGATAGAATGTGTCCCTTCTTTAAACCAAAGAAAAGGAAACATTTTCAGGGGACGAAGGGAACTTGAAAGAAGCATGCAGTCATTGAGTTCCCATTAAAATGGACACAGGCAACAGCAATGATGTGGTCAAAGTTAACGTTTAAGAATCTGACAACCTTGTGAATGCAAGAGTCTTACCTTACTCATCTCTATCTCCTGCAGTGCCTGATACGTTTTTTAGAAAGTGTTTATGTGTGTTGACTTTAAAGTTAAAAAATAGAGATGTTCTTTGTCAATGAGGACATTAAAAAGTTAACACCTGGGAAAGATTATCTTGAAGAAATAATGAAGCTTAGCTGCTTTTCTACGTGGGGAAGAGGATGGTTGTTGCCTAATGTGCCATTTAACCTCTGGAATATTTCCCTACTACTGAAATCATGAATCAGGTCCTAAGCATGAAACGCAGTTCGGTTTCCACCGGTGGTGCTGGCCGCCTCTCTATGCAGGAGTTAAGATCCCAGGACCTCAATAAACAAGGCCTTCACACCCCTCAAACGTAAGTGCCTCAACCTATGGTTCTCACCTGTATTCCTTACTGTCTTGGACAAAGATATCATTAAAAAAAAAAAAAAAAGCTAATACAAGCTGGGTATAGTGACGCACGCCTTTAATACCAGCACTCGGGAGGCAGAGGTAGGAGGATCGCCATGAGTTCAAGGCCTCCCTGAGACTACAGTTAATTCCAGGTCAGCCTGGACCAGAGTGAGACCCTACCTCAAAAAAAAATAATAATTAATACAAAGATGTGGTATGAGTGACATATTAGTGAATTGTGTCTGTAACTTGGGGTAATTGAACTTTAAAAGTAGACATGCATGATGGTGCGGGTCATCTCATTTGTTTTTCTAATCCCCAAAGTCAAGTACTTTGCCAGGAGGTCCATAAAAGATTGCTGATGGCCCTTCAACGCTCTTTCTTGTGTTATTCTTTTACATTAGATCTGCGTGTTTTAAGTGGGCACTGCTGTAGCGCTTAACTTAGTAAGTTATGAATTAAGTAAGAGCAATATTCATTTTGATGGCACACTGTAATGGAATAGCCATCTACAGAACACTGCTTCTCCAAACTGTTTCCCAAGCTTCTGAGTGCATCCCAAGTGTGGCAAGCCTGGAGGCAAACACCCGTAAGCCCGGCACTCAGGCAGGAAGGAGCATTACTGTGAATTTTAACCAACCTCAGCAGCATAGTGTGTTCCAAGCCAGACTGGCCTATGGAGAAAGAGCCTGTTTCAAACAAACAAACAAGAATTTGCTATCAAACTGTAGATTTTTTTCTTCATGATTGAAGTTCTTACAATTAATAGAAGGTTGTTTGCAAGCCACTGTGCCTTGTATCATACCTTTACAATGTAGTACAGGTTACCCATTGAGCTATTCTTAAATTACTTAGATTTATAGAGTATGGGCCTTGCTGCTTTTAGAACTATTTTCATATTTTTTTTCTTCTAAATAAGCAAAATTTTTGTACTATTGCCCATGGCTCACACCAAAAGATTTTACATTTCGAATTGTATTAGGAGTAAAAAGGTTGCCAAAGCCATTATGCTTGTCTATAAGGTAAGAAATGTATGTGAAATACTAGGTAAAGTATAGGTTTGAGAACCTCAAGTTTGGTTTGATGGTAGACACTTGAAATCCCAGCAGTTCTGCTTGACATTTCAGAATGATAACATATTTCAGCCTATCCCACCCAGAATGATTACAGTGACTACCAAAATCTTTTATGGTTTTGAACAATTTTCATAGTAATGGGGATGAGGCATTGGTTCTGGCATTTCCAACATTACTTGAATGAATTCTTTTTTTTTTTTTTTTTTTTTTTTGTACTCAAAGAGTTGTTTTTCCATTTGTTTTCTAAGTAAAGAGAGACCAACCTTGGGAAAGTTGAGCATAAGCAGACCTCCATCTGAAAGAAAAGTCTCAGTATTTGGTAAAAGGTAATGATATTTTTATTAATTCTAATGAAGTGATTCTTATGGCCATTCCTTGATACCCTCAGGGAACAAAAATTAAATAACTAGCATGGTCTCTTTCAAGATAAAAATTATAATCTAATTTTCCCCTGGGTTAAATGGTTAAAATTTTGGATCATTTCTTCTTTGTATGGTGCTAAGATATGAACAAATTCAAACCATGGTTTCATTGTAATGAGTGAATTCATTGTTACAAGTGATTGAAAATTCTATACCTAAGATGCAATAGAACATAGATTTTACAATAAGGAAGACTATCCTCTAGTTTAGCATCCAAGGTTCAAACTTTTTACACTCCTAAGAATTAATGATAACAGGCCAGATGTGATGGTGCATGCCTTTAACCCCAGCACTCAGGAGGCAGAGGTAGAAGGATTGCTGTGAGTTCAAGAATGAGACTCTACCTTGAAAATCCAAATAATAATAATAATAATAATTAATTAATTAATGATGGCTCCAAAGGGCCTTAGTTTTATGGGTTATATTTAACAATATTAACTGTATTAGAAATCAAGACTAAGAAATTTTCAAATGCATACTAGTTCCATTTAAAATAGCAATAATCTCATTGCACGGTCACATAAAATGTTTTTCATTTTAAGAAACCCTACCAAAAACTTGCAGTGAAAAGTGAAACCCTGATTTACAGTTTTGCAAATCTCTTCGATATCTGACTTAATGGCAGAAGACTCCCAGATTCTCGCCTCTGGTGCTGAATTCAGCCTGCCGGGTGTCGCCCATTGTTGCGGTCACCTTCACAATACGTGCACTAAGCACCAGGCCACAAGTAGCCTGTGGGAGGGAAGGGTTTATTTTGGCCTTACAGTCCTGAGGGGAAGCTCCGTGATGCCAGGAGAAACAGTGCATAAGCAGAGGCTGGACATCCCCTCTGCCACAGCAGGTGGCAAACATTGGCAGAAGGGTGAGCCAAACACTGGCAAGGGGGAGTTAGCTATAACACCTATATGCCCGCCCTCAGCAATACGCCTCCTCCAGTTAGGATCCACTTCCCAAACTGCCATCAGCTGGGGATCAAGTATTCAGAAATACCAGAGTTTATGAGGGCATCTGATTCATATCACCACAGACATCACGCATCCATTCTCTGTAAACCTTCACTGTACACTCATGAGAGAATGAGAAAAACAATATCTTAGTTTTGTTGTAAAATTAGCTTTGAGTCTTCAGTGATTCCTCAGTAAGCACTTTGAGAACCACTGTCTAGACTACATCAGCACTTGTTTGGACTGGGGAGGGGCAGTGTGATAATGGACTAAGAGAAGGAATTCTATTACTGCTTTATGGCCAGGGCTCATTCCTCTATACCTCTGCACTTCAGTTGCCTTATGTATAAGAATGAAGACAGGGGGCTGGAGAGATGGCTTAGCGGTTAAGCGCTTGCCTGTGAAGCCTAAGGACCCCGGTTCGAGGCACGGTTCCCCAGGTCCCACGTTAGCCAGATGCACAAGGGGGCGCACGCGTCTGGAGTTCGTTTGCAGAGGCTGGAAGCCCTGGCACGCCCATTCTCTCTCTCCCTCTGTCTGTCCTTCTCTCTGTGTCTGTCACTCTCAAATAAATTAAAAAAAAAAAAAAAAAATGAAGACAGGGCTAGAGAGATGGCTTAGCAGTTAAGTGCTTGTCTATGAGGCCTAAGGACCACAATTCAAGGCTCGATTCCCCAGGACCCACATAAACCAGATGCACAAAGTGGCGCATGCATCTGGAGTTCGTTTGCAGTGGCTGGAGGCCCTGGTGCACCCATTCTCTCTCTCTTTGTCTGTCGCTCTCAAATAAATAAACAATAATGATAATAAAAAAAAATGGAGACAATGAGAGTACCTCCTCATAGGGCAGTTCTGAGAATTGATTAAAGGAAATTGTGATGACATCTATAACATCTAACATTTGTTGAGCATTCCTGTAGGTCAGACATTCTTCGAAGTCCCTTTATGTTTATTCTTCATCAGTCCTCAGGTCGATTTTCCCACAGAAAGGGAGGGGCAAGTGAGGAAGTAGAGAGTAAGGGAACAAGCATGGAGGAACGAAGAAAAGCACAGCTTGAAACGCTTGTTCTCACCAGACGGCATATGTGCTGGCCCTGCGTGCACCAGCCGGGCAGCTTTGTTTGGTTTGGGTTTGCTTTTCGGTGCAGACGACTGAGCCCAAGGCTTTGCGCCTGCTGCACGGAGCACTGTACCAGCGAGCTCCACCCCGTTCCACAGGATATGTTATTCCCACCTTGTCTTATATCCAGATCACCCGGTAGTTGTTGTAACCTCATAATGTAACCTTCCTCCACTTTAAGTAATACAGTGTATTGAATTTCATTATGAAAAATCAAGTTTTAATGCTTGATGCTATTGAATTTTTTAATGCCTTGCAGTAATTATAAATAATTTAAAGTAAAATAAAATTAAAAGTAACTTAAATAAAATAACGTAATGCCTTGACCACAGAAAGAAATAGTTTTGACTGACTTTCTAAAACTACACTTGCAGAACTAGCGGGCCCGGATCCCGGAATAGTCAGTTTGGTGTCTTTTCCAATTCTGAAAAGATCAAGGACCCGAGACCACTGAACGACAAAGCATTCATTCAGCAGTGTATTCGACAGCTCTGCGAGGTACTTGACATGTGACACAGCCTGCTTGTGAGTGGGGTTTTTCCAACACTTGTCCTATTTCAAAACATTTGATGCCTCATGAAAATTACCATAGTTCCTTACAGAAAATGGCTATGCGTACAGTGTGTCCATGAAGTCTCTGCAAGCGCCCTCCATTAAAGACTTCCTGAAGATCTTCACTTTTCTCTATGGCTTCCTGTGCCCTTCCTACGAACTTCCGGACACAAAATTTGAAGAAGAGCTTCCGAGAATTTTCAAAGATCTCGGGTACGTCAGTTGTGCTTTTCGTTAGTCTGGAGATTACTGGAACACAGAATGGCTGGCCCAGGCAGTTTGTACAGAGCCGAGTTAGTGAGGTAGCAAGCTTTAAGAGTGCTGTGTGGGGGTAAATTAAAGAGGAAGAAAGTGACTGAGGGGGTTTTCTTTGTTTTTTTGTTTCTGTAGCAAGATATCTCAGACCAGGTAATTTATAAAGAATATGAGTTTAGGGCTGGAGAGATGGCTTAGCAGTTAAGACGTTTGCCTGAAAAGCCAAAGGATCCTGGTTGGCTTCTCCAGAACCCATGTAAGCCAGAGGCACAAGGGGAGCATGCATCTGGAGTTTGTTTGCAGTGGCTGGAGGCCTTGGTGCACCCATTCTCTCTCTATCTCTCTGTCTTTCTCTCAAATAAATAAAATATATAAAAATGGTAAGAATATGAGTTTAACAAAAGTAGGATGGGCATGGTGGCACACGATTTAATTCCAGCACTCAGGAGGCAGAGGTAGGAGTCACTGTGAGTTTGAAGCCAGCTTAAGATTACACAGTGAATTCCAGATCAGCCTGGGCTAGAGCAAACCCTACTTGAAAAAAAATAAAAAATCAGAATTAAAATAAATAAAATACAATAAAAATGAAAAAAATAAGAATAAAAAGTGATTTTAGAAAAGGGCGGAGGGTGACTGAGTTTGTTGAGCCCATGGCTGAAGAGACTGGGGATCTAAAAGCACTGAGCCATCATCTGCTAAGCCTCTAATAAGGACCTTGCTGGGTCATGACATGGTAAAGGACATCACATGGCCAGTCAGAGCAAGTGTGTCAGAAAGAGGTCACTTTTGTAACAAGGGCATTCTCTCAGAGATCGTTAATCCAGGAATGGATTCTTTTACGAGGGCTCTTCCAGTTACCTCCCAGAAGTCCATTCTTTGTATATCATGAACTTATGATTTTAAAGGCCAAGGTTCCAATGTGTACCTTCTGAGGGAGGAGCATTCACATCACAGCAGCAGGCTGTTACAGAACTCTCAGTAACAGTGTGAGGCGTGAACTGGCGAAGCTATGGGGAGCAGAACGTGCACATGCTTACCACAGAGTTCCTAGAAGCCAAGCAGCCAGCTGGCGGTCTGGGCAAACGTGAGGCAAAGTTGGAAAAACTAGAGACAGGGTGGCAAGTGCCTAGTAATCCCCGCCCCAGAGGCGCCGAGTGTGGGCTCTGGACGGGCGCTATCTCAGGAGTGAGCCCGCGTGGCAAGTGCAGGTGAGCATGGCCGTTCACACATGTGACTCACTGAGGACCCGTTGAATGCAGGAGGACAAACGATCTCTGGGGAGAAGTCTGACATACTGGCTGTAAATCGGTTTTATGATTTAAGGTAATTACAAAGTAATCTAGAAGAGAAGCCAAAAAAGAACAGAGATCATTGGCGAATGAGCAGAGCAGGATAGAGTCTCAGACACCTTCTAAACACATCCAGGTTCCTTCTAACAAGTATACGTAGTTTGTAAAACGTAATTTCTTGTCTAGTTTTATAGTTGCTTTTACTGCTCCTGCAGTAAAGGAAGCTTGCTCTTCCCAATGCTGTAGGTACCCCTTTGCGCTGTCCAAGAGCTCCTTGTACACAGTGGGCGCCCCGCACACCTGGCCGCACATTGTGGCAGCCCTGGTTTGGCTGATAGACTGCATCAAGGTAGGTCTTCTGCTAATTTAAGTGTTCACCTAAAGTCTGGGGTTGATCTCTCCTAATTAGACTTTTGCAATTCAAATCCTACTTCAGAGTTTTCATTTTTTTAAAAATTTTTTGGTTAGTTTTTATTTATTTGTTTATTTGAGAGTGGCAGAGAAAGAAAGAGGCAGATAGAGAGAGAGAATGGGCATGCCAGGGCCTCCAGGCACTGCAAACGAACTCCAGACATGGGTCCTGGGGACTCAAGCCTCGAACCGGAGTCCTTGGGCTTCACAGGCAAGCGCTTAACCACTAAGCCATCTCTCCAGCCCCAGAGTTTTCATTTTTAACACATTTGCTTTTAAGTTCTCCAAGCTGCTAACATGACAGGAGGGGTAAGGGGAAGGTAGATTCACATGGGCAAAAAGATGGCTTTCCTGAGATTGTCCAGCTTAGGAAAAAATGTGTTTGTTTATTCTTCTTCCTCATGAAGTTCATATTCCCCTTTTTCAATTGAAATCTGTGTTCATTGCAGAAAGTCTTAGAAAATATAGACTGATAATAGCCATAAGCTCCCAGCTTACAAACAACAACTTAAAGCTTTCTTTTCGATAGTTTTCTGATTTGCTTTTGTGACGCCAGGCATTGACCCCTGGGTCTCGCATCTGCTAGGCAGTGGCTTTCTCACTGAGCTAGCCCTAGATGTCGGTCTAAAAGCCCTTTATCCCTCCACAAAGTATGTCCCTTCATGCTACATAATGACACATTAGTGATGGAGGGCATATACAACAATGTTCCCAGGAGATTATCACACGCTTGAGATGTTCCCATCATGTAGTGCTGTAGACACCGTGAACATTTGACCATGTGACTCTGGTGTGGCTACTGTAAACAGACCGACTGCACCAATCACAGACAAGCACGATGCCTGCAGTTATGTACTTAGGACTTGGTGATGTCCACGGTGCTGTGTTGTGTGTTTGTCACTATTGCACAAATGGCTTGATACCTTCTCCCATTCTCACCACACTACTTCACCACAGCCTGACACATAATCACTTTGAATGCCAGTAGCTGGGCCGAGATCCTGTCTTTACTGGTTGTGAGCAGGAGGGTTGTAAGCTCCAAGAGCTTCATGGTTTCTGGGAGGTGACCCTAGAGGGCAGGGCCTGACTTACTTCCGACCCCCTGAGTCCTGAGCATACGCATGGCAGTGTTCAGAGGTGGTGTGATACTGATGGATGCTGCCTTTACTGAATCAAAGGTAGCACCACGTGTACTTCTAGCTGAGCATGGTGACTTGCACCTGTAACCCCAATACTCAGCAGGCTCAGGCAGGAGGGCCATCTTGAGGTCAAGGGCAACCTGGGCTGCTTGGCCTAGAGTCAGTCCCTGTCTCAAAAAATATAATTAGAGGGGGCTGGAGTGATGGCTCAGCAGTTAAGCGCTTGCCTGTGAAGCCTAAGGACCCCAGTTTGAGGCTCGATTCTCCAGGACCCACATAAGCCAGGTGCACAGGGTGGCGCATGTATCTGGAGTTCGTTTGCAGTGGCTGGAGGCCCTGGCGCTCCCATTCTCTCTTTCTCTCTTTCTCTCTCTCTCTCTCTCTCTCTCTCTCTCTCTCTCTCTCTCTCTGCCTCTTTCTTTCTCTGTTGCTCTCAAGTAAATAAATAAAAATAAACAACAACAACAAACAAACAAACAAAACTAGAACAGCAACAACAAAAGCCTGTGTCCGGAGGATGTAACTCGGTTGGGAGAGTACTTGCCGAGCATGCATAGGCCCTGGGCTTAATCCCAGCACTGCATCCAAAAGCAAGCATGGTGGCACATGCTTGTTGGGAGTGGAAACAGGAGGATCAAAAGTTCAAGGTCCATAGAGACTACAAGTCCAACCTAAGATCTATTGAGACAGTCTCAAAAAAACAAAGTCTCTGTGGGCTGCAGAGGTGGCTCAGTAGGTCATGTGCTTGCCGTGCACCCTGAACCCTGGAGTCTGCGTGTGCTGGTCAACCCCAGAGCCACACCCCCAGCCCGGCTCCCGAGGGTCCTGAGGGTTGTAGAGGAGAGGAAGAGCAGGCAGGACAAGGGGTGTCTCCCTCAGACCCCAGGAACCCCGGGGTGACAGCATTTGTTTACAAAAGAAACTATGGGCTCGGAAGGGTTTGTTTGTTTTGAAACTGCATCTATTGCACTTCGCTTCACGTTGCTGGCAGAAAACACCTGACCACAAGCAGCTTGTGGGAGGAAAGGGTTTATTTTGGCGTACAGACTCGAAGGGAAGCTCCACAATGGCAGGGAAAACGATGGCATGGGCAAAGGGTGGACATCACCCCCTGGCCAACATCAGGTGGACGATAGCAACAATAGAGTGTGTGCCAAACGCTGGCAAAGGGAAGCTGGCTATCACACTCATAAAGCTGCCTCCAATAAACACAGCCTCTAGGAAGCTCCGGTTCTCAAAATTGCCATCAGCTGGGGGCCTAGCAGTCAGAACACCTAAGTTTATAGGGGACACCTGAATTAAGCCTACTCCAGGGTCTCGCTGTGGAGCTTGACCCTCCTGCCAAAGCCTCCTGAGTGCTGGGTTATAAACACGCACCATAAATCACGCCATCAAAAGAAACCACATTCTGACAGTGGAGCAGACAGATGAACCTCCAGGCCAGGCGCAGTCATGGAGGAAGGGATATTTAGTGACGCTTACAGATCCAAGGCAAGTTCCATAATGATGGAAGAGGCTGGCCCGTTTTCACAAGTCCATGCTGAGGGAGAAAAGGGCTACAAGCCCAAACCCGAAAGCCACACTGCTGGCTCAGGCCAGCACCCTCCTCAGAGCTCAGGCTCTTTGCTTATCCTTAAAATAGAATTCCAAATCCGCCCTCACACCTTAGGGCTGGACCCCACGATCCACCCACAGTGGTACCACCTCCAGCCAGGTGGCTGCAGATCTAAATTACAAGCTTTAATAAAATCTTGAATAGATTGGGGGCTGTCCATCTAAACTACAACCACAGTGTTTTTGAAATTACATATTGTAAAATTCAATTTGAAGTTCATGTTTGTGGCCTAGAGCATGTTAGTTCAGTGGTAAAGCGCTTACCTGACTAACACTCAAAATCCAGTCCCCAGCACTGCCCAACAGATGGCACACGATAGAACACAGCTTACGTCCGTGCACACTTAACCAGTTAGTCAGGAACGTTTGAGCACCAACGATGACATAGAGAAGAGATAACGAGCACGGGTTCACTTTCGTGTGGTCACTCAGGCTTACGTTCTGAGTCACGTTAATGGGTGCCTGGGCTCTCACTATAGTAAGAATAGCACAGAATCAGCATATGTTTCTCTGTGGAGCAGAAGTAAATATAAAACCCATCCTTTCTCAGTGTCAAAGTATTTAGTTATTAAAGTATCAAGAATAATGGTTTAAGAATTATTGTAATTTCTCTCTCTCTTTCCTCTTTTTTTTTTCCCCCTTGGTTTTTCAAGGCAGGATCTTACTCTGGCTCAGACTGACCTGGAATTCACTATGTAGTCTCAGGGTGGCCTCGAACTCATGGCAATCCTCTGCCTCCCAAGTGCTGGGATTGAAGGTGTGTGCCACCACACCCAGCTCCATTGTAATCTCAAAAAAAAAAAAAAGTTGAGTATAGATTAAATGCTTCTAAAAATGACACCAGAAAGTGAATTTTACAAAACACTAACTCGGTGGACTTACTGTGCTTTTGTGTAACGACCAGATACACACCGCCATGAAGGAAAGCTCACCCCTATTTGACGATGGGCAGCCGTGGGGAGAAGAAACTGAAGACGGGATCGTGCACAACAAGGTACTGCTTCGAGTTCGGAAGAGTTGCTTTGGTGCCGTGAATAACTGTGGCCCCGTTGGAATAGACGCATTTGGGCTGGGGAGATAACTCAGTAAAGCGCTGGCTCGCTCCAGCATAAGGGCCCGAGTCCAGCGTCCTAGAGCCCCGTCAGATGGTGCCTGTCCTGGCGCAGTCCTGCAGCCCCGCGCTGGGGTTGCTGGGGCTGGGGACGCTGACAGGAGCCCCCTGCAGCGTGCTGGCCCTGTGGGCTGGCCCAGTCGTGAGCTGTGGTTGCAGTGAGAGACACTGTCTTCAGAAAACAAGGTTGAAGAGCAGTTGAGGAAAACACATGACACTGACCTCTGGCCCCACAAACGCACACGTGCAAAATGTAATCATGCTAAGCCATGCTTGGTAGCAGACACTTTTTATCTCAGCACTAGGGAGATGGAGAAAGGCCGGTCCCTGGGGCCAACTGGCCAACCAGGATGGTCTACTTGACAAGTTCCAAACCAGTGAGAGACCTTGTCTCAAAAGAGGTAGATGGCCCCTGAGGAGCAACGCTGAAGGTGGTCCTGTGGCCTACACACTCACACACAGACAGAAATTACTGTACCGTTTTCTAGAGCTTGTCTTTTTGTTTCCTAAGAAACTTCCAAAAGCAAGTTTTGAAAATTCTGTTCAATATGTATAATATATAGATAAATAGAGATATAACACTGTAATATATATAATACAGCTAGAGTCGCATCATAATTTTGTAAGAGTAGGCGCAGAAGTTTGAAGATGTTAAATGAAAAATACAGATTGGGCCTGGAGAGGTGGCTTAGCAGTTAAGGCGCCTGCCTGCAAAGCCAAAGGAGGAATGGTATACTGGCGTTTGAATCCAGGGCTTCATGCTAGGCAAGAGTTCTACCAGTGAACTAAGTCCCAGACCTTGTTTGTGACACTGTTACCTAGGTTGGACTTTAAATCACTGTTTAATCAAGGCAGGCCATGAACTTGCCATCCTCCTTCCTCGGTCTCCCAAGTAGCTTGGACTGTCAGCCTGCACAGAGTGAGTCTGTTCTATGCCTTAGTTCCGAGTTACCTTTTACAGAGCCAAGTATGGTTGTGTACTGGAATCCCAGCCCAATAAAGGCCGAGGCAGGAAGATCACAAGGTCAAGGTAAACTGCTCTACATAGTGAGGCACTGTGGCCAGGAGGAAGGGAGAAGTAATAAACAGGTGGTATGAATTTATGCTCTCTTCATACTTTATATGGAACTACGTACTGTATTAGAACCTAACCACACTGTTTCCTAAAATACATCCAAACGAACTCCAACACTGGGGAATGAGTTTGAAGCGTTGCGATTATACATTTCTGCTCCCCAACATTGATATGGGACAGTTTACCACAGCAGCCTCTCGGGATTAGAACTGCTCTGTGCACTGATCGTAATTCTCACTCTTACATCCTTCATCACAGATGAAAAGTGGAAGTAATTCTGCTCTCATCTTTTTTACTGCCTAAGAAACACAACAGTTCAACTATTAGTCAACTGACTCATAGTGCCATTGGTAAACATGTCACTTTACTTTCAACCGACTGTCACAGTGCCATTGGTAAGCACGGCACTGTACTGTTTCAGCACTGAGAACAAGCTGGAGAGATCTCTAGAAAGCCCGTATCTCACCCTCAAGGCTCTCCTGAGACCAGAGCAGAGCCCCCTCAGTACTTATGAGCGTGCAGGAAGCACCACGGCAGTGCAGCGGCCCCAGAGACAGGTCCTCCGGCTGCAGTGCGCACACTAGGCTGTGCTCAGCTGTTCCTCAGTCCTCACCCAAATACGACTATTAAAGTCCTTGACATTCGTCCTAAAGGTTAGGCCGGTAAAATGACTCTGGTCCTCGGAGCCATTATTTCAAATGACAACATAAGTGAAGCACCCTGGGAACTATGAAGTGCTGTTTCTAATTATGGCATCGCATGGTTAAGTTTCACCACTTTCTGATCCTCAGTTTTTTAATCTGTAAGATCAAAGTTGGCCAAGCTTAAGGAAACCGACTTACTCTTGGCAAATCCACAAGAGAGTGGCCTGAAGTAGAATGAAAATGTGCTGAAAGACCACCTGTGATCTGCCTTTCTGGTTACAGCACTCTTTGTACCTCTGTTTGCCTCTTGAAGGTAACCCTTTCGTATCAGCTGGTAGTGAGAAAGTGGCTTAGTAAGCATAAAATCCATACAGGGTGGTTTTGTTTGTTTAAGGAATATCTCCTTCATCTAGAATATGGAAGATTCTCCTTGTATCCTAATAAAATATGCATTCCCAGAGCCAAGTGTGATAGCACACACCTATAATCCAAGCTTTTTAAAAAGCATTCTTATTTATTTATTTGAGAGAGAAATGGGGGAAGATAATAAAGAGAGAAAGAGAAAATGAATGAATGAATGGACACGCCAGGGCATCCAGCCACTACAGACTCCAGATGCATGTGCCACTTGTGCATATGGCTTACATGGGTACTGGGGAATCAAACCTGGGTCTTTGGGCTTCACAGGCAAGCACCTTAACTGCGAAGCCATCTCTCCAGCCTAATCCTAGCATTTTTAAAATCTGTCTTAAAAATAAATAAATGTGCATTCTCAGTGACCTACCCTGTAACTATAAAATATAGTACTATTTTTCTTGAGTAAATAGTAACTCTTAATAGTTTACTGTTTACATCTGTATTTACCTTATCATTTTCTACCTGAAGTTACAATGTAATTACAGCTTTTATTAATTTCAATCTGACTTTCAGTATTAGACCCTGTCAGCAGTTCATTTAAATATTCCATAAGGCACATTATTCTTAAGGGTGATTATGTTTTCACATTTTATATTGAATCACATTAACTAGTAAGCCTCCTGGTGCACCTCAAGATAGCACCTTTGTCCAGATTTGTTATTTTCATCCCCATTCATATTTAGATGCAGCCGAGTAAATACGTTTGTGTGGCATTGTAATGGTATAGGTTTTGTCACTGATTATTAAAAACTACTTTATATAACTACTTAGTATTCCTGACTTGTTTTTTTTTTTTTTTTTTAAATTCTGACATATGAGACAAACAACGTAGAAACCCATTTCTCTGTTTTATAATGCTTCTTCCAACTAGTTGTTTCTGGACTACACCATCAAATGCTACGAGAGTTTCATGAGCGGGGCTGACAGCTTCGAGGACATGAACGCCGAGCTGCAGTCGAAGCTGAGTGAGTGCCCCCTCCCCGGGCGCCCCCCGCGCTAGTTCACCCGCTGCGCTAGCTCATCGCGCCGGGTCCTGGGCAAACGTGAGCTGCTTACGATGCATGCAGAGGTCTCCAGATCGTCACCTTTGTAGTGTGTGTGATGGACGAGTCTTAGTTAAGCAGAAAGAACCCTCGAGTGGAGTCGGGCCTGTGTCATGCCCTGCACTGGGTGTGTAAACACAGGAGCGTACGGCCTCTCTGGAAAAGCCTTGCAGGATTAAATGGAAGTGTCACCCACTCCCAGGAGCCCGGAAGACGAGTAGCAGGTTTCTCTTGAAGGCGTAGTTGGCCCGATGGTGTCTCTGCACAGGAAGTTGAAGCTTTGCTTAGTCAAAAGCCTTGATGGTCTCTGTAAATCATGGAGGACGTCAACAAGCCATTACAGTTTCCAAGCAATCTCCTCAGTCAGCCTTATCTAGTAAAGCTCAGTCTTTACTGCCTGTCTCTAAGAGCACTTGGAGATAGGCTTTTATATGTTCCTAGTGTTGAAGAGGCTGCCTTGCACAAGAAATGTCAGCAGGCAGGTAAGATAGATGAATCGAAGCCTTAGAAAGCCTCGCCTCCCAGCAGGAGAGGGTCACGCTGCACACGGCACAAATGGAGGGACGAACATTCCCTCACTTTCCTCTGAGAATAGGTCAGCCACAGTAACCAGGGCGAGTTCAGCTTGTCTACATGGGAAAGGGGACGAGATCAATAGTACTTCGTTTTAAAAGGAACAGTGATAGTGATCTAGTACAGAAAGTGTTCTGTGGTTACTTGATGTATCCCTTTATAACTAAGCATTTAATGCAGTCATTCAAGCAAATGTTCATTACATACCTACTGTGTGCCAGCATCCAATTAGGTACTAAGGATGTACTCAGGATGAACAAGAGAGAAAGACTTTGCTGTTGTGAGTTAATAATCCCGTAGACAGAGGGACAATAATGAAATGATGAGGGTGAGCACATGGAGAAACACCAAGCAGGGCTAAAGACAAGGCTGCCGTGTCATCAGGGGTCGCTCTCGCTGTGCGGGGAGTCAGGGAAAGCAAGAAAGCAGGCGAACACCAGGGAAGATCACTGTGGCCTGATGCTGATGAAAGTTTGGCTTTGTCTCCAGAGGACTTATACAATGTAGACGCTGCCAAGCTGGAATCACTGGCAGCAAAAAACAAAGCATTAAATGAACAGATTGCAAGACTGGAACAAGAAAGAGAAAAAGAGCCGGTTAGTAGCATGCTTGCATACTTCTCTTTAGCTCTGGGATCTCCTTGCAGAAAGCTGCATGCCTTTGTCATAAATAAATGAATGAATAAATGAATGTTTAGTTGTGTTAGCAACGAGGCTTCTTAACAGTTAACATTTTTGGCTGGCTAAATAGCTCAGTGGTTAAAGGTGCTTGCCTGCAAAGCCCGCTGGTCTGGGTCGGATTCTTCAGTACCCACGTAAAGTCAGATGCACAAAGTCATGCGTGTGTCTGGCATTCATTTATAGCAGCAAGAGACCTATTTTTAACAAGTTACATGTTTTTACGTATTACAGAACTCCCTCTCTCTGGAAACAAGTTTGTTGTTTGTAGACTTTTCCCCTCGTGGTCCATCAGTCTTCACTAATGGAGCTCAGAATATGATGAAAGATTCCTGCATATTTACATAGACCGAAAGTAGCTTTTGAACAAGGTCCCCAAGGAATAGACCTTCAGGGAGCACTCTTCTCAAGAGATCCTGAGATTTATACTTAGGGAAAAGGAGTGGTAACAGATGGAATCATATGATATAGTGTAACATTTTATTTTATGTTAATAGTGAGGCTTCCAGATTGTTTTATAAAATCACATTTTCAGTATTTATACTTTTACACTATCCCTTATTTTTTTTCCTATCTTGGGCTTTTGGTGGTGGTGGTGGTTGTTATTTAACCACACCTGGTTTATGTGGTGCTGGGAATTGAATTCAGGGCTTCATGCATCCTAGCCAAGCAAGCACTCTACCAACCCAGGTACATCCCCAACTTAAATTAACATTTTGAAAATTCTGCCTCCTTGTGCAGTTTATGAGAACACAGCCCTATTTGTAATT
The DNA here is from genome assembly GCF_020740685.1 of Jaculus jaculus. NCBI lineage: Eukaryota > Metazoa > Chordata > Mammalia > Rodentia > Dipodidae > Jaculus > Jaculus jaculus. Next base: position 19,229,352 of record NC_059116.1, on the reverse strand, counting down.
CATTTGACTTCTTCTAAACATACTAATTTGCCTTTTTCTAAGATTAGCTTAAATAATAATGTTTTTAAAATAAAGTATGAAATCTTTGTTGCTAAGAATAACTAATATACTCTCTTAAAGAATCGTCTAGAATCATTGAGGAAGCTGAAGACATCCCTACAAGCAGATGTTCAAAAGTACCAGTCATACATGAGCAATTTGGAGTCGCATTCAGCCATCCTAGACCAGAAATTGAATGGCCTTGATGAAGAAATTGCTAGACTGGGTAAGCACAGCTAATCTAAAAGAGATCACTCAGACTGGCGGGCGGGGCTTTGTGGCTGCGTCTCACTTGTAAATAACTGCATTACCTTTCTTTCCTTCTGTGGTAAAATGCCTGCTGCACAGGCATGAGGCCTGAGTTAGGCTCCGCAGTATTTATGTAAAACGCCAGACAAGATGGCATGTGCCTGTACTCCTAGGGCTGGGGAAGCAATGGCAGGTAGACCCTTCGTGTTCACTGGGGAGCTGGTTGAACTGACTCAGCGAGCTCTACACGCCGTGAGAGACTCTGTCTCAAAACTTGAGGTGGAGAGTGACTAAGGAAGACATCTGACTTCAGCCTCTGCCCTCTGCACACATGCGCTCCCGAGTGCACAAGCACCCAGCATGCACATGCACACATGCATACATGCATTCATGCGTGCCACACGTGCCAAAAAGAAACTGGTTTATTCTGACTGTTTTTTATGTCTGAACAACCACATTTCAAAGTTCAGAGAATCATGAATGAATTTTAAAAGCATTAACATTAGCAGAGGCAAGGGCTGGAGGGATGGCTTAGCAGCTAAGGTGTTTGCCTGCAAAGCCAAAGGACCCAGGTTCGATTCCCAAGGACACATGTTAGCCAGATGCACAAGGAGGCACACGCATCTGGAGTTGGTTTACAGTGGCTGCAGGCCTGGCGCACCCATTCTCTCTCTCTCTCTCTCTCTCTCTCTCTCTCTCTCTCTCTCTCTCCCCCCCCCCTTTTCTCTGTCAAATAAATAAAATAAAATAACAGAATAAAAAACATTAACAGGACAAACTGCATCTTATGTATCGGTACTCTTAAATATAATCATAGATAGGGTCACATTAGGATCAACTAGTCATTCAAAAGAAAGAAAATGTTTTCATGTAAACGGGCACTGTTAACTGACGGCATCGGCAGTTCCTTTATTGAAATTGAAGACACTGCGGGCTGGAGAGATGGCTTAGCGGTTAAGCGCTTGCCTGTGAAGCCTAAGGATCCCGGTTCGAGGCTCGGTTCCCCAGGTCCCACGTTAGCCAGATGCACAAGGGGGCGCACGCGTCTGGAGTTCGTTTGCAGAGGCTGGAGGCCCTGGCGCGCCCATTCTCTCTCTCTCCTTCTGTCTTTCTCTCTGTGTCTGTCACTCTCAAATAAATAAATAAAAATTTTAAAAAAAAAAAGAAAAAAGAAATTGAAGACACTGGAAAGTGTCTGTTTTCTCCCATGCAGAGCTGGAATGTGAAGCCATCAAACAGGAGAATGCTCGACTGCAGCATATCGTTGATAACCAGAAGTACTCAGTGGCCGACATTGAGAGGATCAATCACGAGAAGAGCGAGCTGCAGCAGACCATCAACAAGCTGACCAAGGAGCTGGAGGTGGAGCAGCAGCAGCTGTGGGACGAGGAGCTCAAGTATGCCCGAGGCAAAGAGGCCGTAAGTCAGTCTGCTCCCCGAGCGCGACCTGCAGACCCGCCCTCTGGAGGAGCTCCTCGTCACACTGGTGGCTGACGGGCAGCTCAGTAGAGCTGGTCTTAGTCAAGGCCTGTCTAACCAAGAGGAGCTCAGCAAGTAGAAAGAAGTCTGAAAAAGGTTCTATAGTGACATGAAGCATGACTAAAATGTACTCATTTCTTTTTGCCAATCTGATACTACCTAGTATCTTAATCAAATTTAATGAATACTGGGCTGGAGAGAGGGCCTAGCAGTTAAGGCACCTGCCTACAAAGCCTACGGACCCCTGTTTGACTCTCCAGGTCCTATGTAAGCCAGACACACAATGACATAAGCACGCAAGGTCACACGTGCACAAGGGGGGTGCACATGTCTGGGGTTTGATTTCAGTGGCTGAGGCCCAGGAGCTCCAATTCTCCTTCTCTCCCTTTGTTTTGTTAACTCTCGCTCTCATTCTCTCACATAAAAAAAAAATATATCAAAATAAAATAAGAGACTAATGGAGAGAGGGAGGGGATATGATGGGGTGTAGATTTATCATGGTTTATTTTCTGTAAGTATGGAAGCTATCAATAAGAAGGACTTGGAGGCAGAGGTAGGAGGATCACCAAGAATTCGAGGCCACCCTGAGACTACATACTGAATTCCAGGTCAGCCTGAACTAGAGTGAGACCCTACCTTGAACCAAAAAAAAAAGGAATTATCAAGAAACAAAGTCTTTAGGACCATGAAAATAAATTTCGTAAGTCCCATGTCTTCTGTGGAAGGGGAAATGAACCCATCTTCATTTACCCATTCACTATTCAGACATTTACATAGCACCCATTGTATGTCACCTATTATGCTGAGTAGAGGAAATAAAGATAGACTCTGCCGTCACGAAACCTCCAGTCTAGGCAGCAGGCAGTTCTCTTGTTACTGCCCACATGGCTGCCCTTTATAACGCACTCAGTAACTATTGCTGCTGTTGAGGAAAAAAGAAAAGAAACCCCCAGCCTAGTTCACATTTTCTCCCACGAGGTCAGATGTCTAGTAGACGTGCACATGGGGACCTTGTGAGGTGTGTAATGCCCTTACCACAGACTCAGAGTGCATGGCATTTCAAAATAGATACAGTGGTTTTGTTTGTTTCGCTTGGTGAGTCAAGGTCTCACTCTAGTCCAAGTGGACGTCAGAGTCACAGCCGTCTGTCTTCCTGCATCGGCCTCCCACATGGTGGCGATACTGGCGTGAACCACCATGCCCCGTTTATGAGGTGACTTAGAAAAGGCATCCCGAAGGAGGTAACCGTAGAACTACATTAGGGAGTACAGGAGAAGCTTAGCATGGCAAGGGTAGAGGGATTATCCAAAAGGTAAGAGTTGATGAGCCATGTCAGAGTGAGCAGCCTCGTGCATCAGCTTGTGTGCGGCCAGAGGGTCGCAGCGTGGGGTGAGGGTGAGGTCAGGGGCTTGAGAGACTGGCATGGACAACGTGGCGAAGACCTTTCTCGTGCTTAAAGTTTGGAAGTTATCCTGAAAGCTCTAAGACAGCCTAAAAATGTATAAACAGATGTGATTATGTTTCAGGAAAATACTGTTTTAGGTAAAGTGAAAATGTGTCAGATCAGAACAAAACAGATAAGGATCTGGTGGCAGTAATCAAGTGAGAAATTACAAGCTGAATTTAGGTGGCAAAATCGGTTGTATTATAAAGAATTATAGCCGGCTGTGGTGGTGCACGCCTTTAATCCCAGTACCCAGAGGTAGGAGGATTACCGTGAGCTCCAGGCCAGCCTGGGACTACATGATGAATTTCCAAGTCGGTCTGGGCTGGAGTGAGACCCTACCTGGGTGGGGGTGGGCGGGATTATAGGGGCTGGGGCACAGCTCAGCCTGTAGAACGGCTGCCTACCATGCAAGATGGTCCCCCCAGCATAAACCAGGCATAGTGGTGCCCACCTGTGACCCCAGCACTTGAGAGGCAGAGGCAGAAGGATCAGGAACTCAAAGTCTTCCTCAGCTGCACAGCAAGGTTGTATATTTTAAAGCTGCCATCCTTCTAAAAACTACTAAATTTCCACGCTACCAAAAATAGGCCTAACATTTTAGGAAATTTGTCAGAAATGCTGGTGGGAACCCCGTGGACTGGGACTGCATTACTTTAAATCTCTTTGTCTCTCCCTGCCAGATTGAAGCACAGCTAGCGGAGTACCACAAGTTGGCTAGGAAGCTGAAACTCATCCCCAAGGGTGCCGAGAACTCCAAAGGCTATGACTTTGAAATCAAGTTTAATCCTGAAGCTGGTGCCAACTGCCTTGTCAAGTACAGGGCTCAAGTTTATGTAAGTATCTGTCGGTGTCCAAACCTGTGCTTGTCCCTAAACCAGCAAAGCAAACACTGACCTCTGTCTTCCTTCTTACTTCATACCTAACTCTTCCGATTATTAAGTCCCCCCCCCCACACACACCTACATGATTTTATTCAACTACCCAGCAAGAATTTGGTTGCATAGAAGAAATATCATGACTGTGGCAACAAGCCCAACTTAACCTTTGCTCTCAAGCTGTCCTTGGTCCCGTCATGGGAAACAGACAGAAGTAAACGCCAGATGCGTGTTTACCTGGTTTAGTAACAAGATCACTTGTCCCAACTAGAAGAGAAGACTCCATGGAGGTGGGAACCCTACTGTGGAATCTTGAACACTGACATACTTAGCATGTCTGTGGGAAGCGTTCCAGGTACAACACCCCTGTCAGAGTGACGTGTAGCACATCAGTAGAAACCGCCAGCAGTCGGCAGCTAGAGGTCGGACTAGTTTTGACTGACCAAAGGGATAATACTGAGAATAAGAACTTTTCGTTACCGCATTGTAATTTCTGCTTGACTCAGGTGCTGGGGTCACATTCAGTGTAGGGCACATGCGGATGTCTTCAAGGTCATGTTCAGTGCAGAGCGCGTGCCGATGTCTGTGGGTCGTGTTCAGGGTAGAGCACGTGCTGAAGTGTGCAAGGTTGTATTTAGTGTCAGAGAACATGCTGATGTGTACAAGATCCTGGGCTTGATGCCAACAACAACAACAAAAAAGGACAAAAAAAAAAGAACTGTTCAGAATAAAAGTCAGCAGTAACTACAAAAGACATACTCAATATGGAATGACAAAAGGCATTTTCTTCTGGAGTGATGAAGTGTTTTGGAATTACAGACATTTACACAGCAATGTGAATATACTACATGCTACTGGATTGAGTGCTTTCAAAGATTTCATTTAGCTTGAGTTAATTTCGACGTAACTGTTTGAGCTGAACAGTTTTCCAGTGTGGAGCCACCTCCACACATGGAGAACAGGAAGACGGGTGAGGTCCAGCAGCAGCTCAGAAGCTGAATGCACGCCTGTGAACTTAACGCTCAGAAGGCTGAGGCAGGGGAATGGACTTTGAGACCAGCCTTCCTAGTTTAAAACAGGCTCTCAAAAAAAGTTGTTTCGTCTTCAGTGGTATATTAAGTTTAAAATACTATGGCTCCTTCGTGTTTCCTTTTGTGTTTGCATGTAGCCCAGACTGACCTTGAACTCCTAATTCTGCCCTCAGCTCCCAAGCGCACTACCACACCTGGCTCCCAAAGCTGACTCTTATCACAATGTATAGAACAGTTTTGTGATTAAACGTCGTATGTCATCCACATCTCTATGTTTAATAGGTACCTCTCAAAGAACTCCTGAATGAAAATGAAGAAGAAATTAATAAGGCTCTAAATAAAAAAATGGGATTGGAAGATACTTTAGAACAAGTAAGTAACAAAACAAAGTCACTGAAAGGAAAGATAAGGCCTAAATGAGATCTGATTGATGGTTCTGATTGCTAAAGATTTTCAATAATTTTAATTTTTTTTTTTTTTTTTTGCTGGGTGCAGTGACGCACGCCTTTAATCCCAGCACTTCGGAGGCAGAGGTAGGAGGATCGCTGTGAGTTCGAGGCCATCCTGAGATTCCATAGTGAATTCCAGGTCAGCCTGGGCTAGAGTGAGACCCTATCTCGAAAAAAAAAAAAAAAAATTTTTTTTGACAAATGAAAGTGGGGTATAACTTTAACATAAATGTTTGAAAGAACTTACTAAGTAACTTAAATACCTGAAGTGTCACATAAAACTAGGATAAATCTTAAGACACAAAATTCCCCCCTTTTTTGATAGAATTGCTTCTTTAACTTGATATAATTTAACTTTTTTTTAACTAAAATGTCATAGCTGTGGTGTGTTTGTGTAACGCATGTAATATATACACACGGGTATGCAGATGCACACCCTCCAGGCATGCATGTTCAGAAGGCATCGTATGCCCTCTTCTATCTCTCTCCCTCTCTGTTTCCCTGAGGTGGGGTCTCACGGAGCCAGGAGCTCCGGTTTCTCAGGTAGACTGGGTGGCAGGGAGCGCAGTGATCTCCTGTCTCCGCCCTCCTCGGCACCACATTACCTGTGAGGCCACGCCTGCCGCTTAACATGCTGGAACTCAGGTGTCATGCTTGTGCAGAAAATGCTCTTCTGCGCTGAGCCAGCTCCCCAGCCCTTCTTTTCTTGATGGTAGCTGTGCTGGCTTGGGTGAGATGGGATCCCAAAGCAGTTTGAATTTGCATTGCCTGGATGGTTTAGAATGTTGAGCCGTTTGTCCGTCTTTCCTTTGAGAACTGTGTATTCACTTCATTAGCCCATTTATTGATTGGGTTATTGGGGGATAGATGTTTAGTCTTTGTAGTTAAATATATATCCTATTAACTCTTGAGTGATCATAGCTGGGAACAGTTTTTTCCCATTCTTAATGGGGTATTTTTGTTTGTTTTGTTTTGTTTTATTTGTTTTTCAGAGTAGAGTCTTGCTTTAGTCCAGGTCAGGCTGACCTGGAGTCTCAGGGTGGCCTCGAGCTCATGGCAATTCTCCCACCTCTGCTTCCCCAGTGCTGGTATTAAGGCGTGTGCCACCATGCCCGGCTACTCCATGATTGCTTTACGCTCGGGATTGTTTGCTTTTCTGCACATGAAGTTTTTGGGGTTGTTTTGTTTTGTTTTGTTTTGTTTTTGTAGCCTCGTTTCTTGGTTCTTGGTGTTATTTCCCATGTTTTTAGAGTCCTTTCCATGTCTGTGCCTGTGTCTTTTATTTTCCCCTGCCTTGGCACACACTGGTTTTTCAAAGTGACATCTTTCAGATACGTGGTGTCTTTCAGAGACGCATGCCCTTGAGGGACAACACAGATTTGATCCTGTCACTTTGTCTGATTCTGTGGGGTTTTCTGAGTAGGAGCCACTTCCACCGGTCACCTCAGACTGCTTACAGGAAGAGTAATAAGCACAGGAATTTTAATGTTCTAGAACAAAAATAAAACTATTAGTGATAATGTAATAATGTAATTTATATAGTGCAAGAGCTCATAAACACTCCCACCGCTTCCCCTGAAAAGACTTGTTAGTATCCTTAAAGCTTCTTTAAAAATACCTCTGAGAATAATAAAACTTTAGAACAAATGAAAGTTACAGTCCAAAAGGACTAGAAGAAAATAACACAGAGTGGTTAGTTGGTTGAGAATATAAAACTTCAAGCTGGGCATGATGGCACATGCCTTTAATCCCAACACTCAGGAGGCAGAAGTAAGAGGATCGCTGAGTTCAAGGCCACCCTGAGACTACATAGTATATGTGAGGTCAGCCTGGGCTAGACCGATACCCTACATCAGAAAAAAAAAGAGAGAGAGTGAAAGAATATAAAATTTGTCTAACAGTAAAATTTTTGGATTTATCATGATTTCCTAACCAATATTTCCTTCCCCAAGTTGAACACAATGAAAACAGAAAGCAAGAGAAGCGTGCGCACTCTGAAGGAGGAGGTTCAGAGGCTGGACGAGCTTTACCAACAGAAGGTTAAGGTGAGAACCGCGCAGCTTCTTCCCGTCAGTCAGTGCTCCGGCCTGACATCAGAACTGCCTCTTAGCCGGACGCGGTGAGCACGTCCGTCACCCCAGCCACCAGGGAGGCTGAGGCAGGGCACCCCGAGTGGGAGGCCTTCCCGGGGAGCGACGCAGTGAGACACTGAGCCAAAACAAGCCAGCCAGTCTTGGGCCTGTGACTCCAGTACTTGGAAGGTTGAGGCAGGAGGATTTCCACAAGTTTGAGAACAGCCTGGGATACAGAGACAGGCACGGAGGAGGAGTCGAGCCTGAGGGCATGCCTGGAATGCCAGCGGTGGGCAGGCAGAGGATCGCGAGTGTAAGGCAAGTCTGCGCTGCACAGCAAGACTGCTTCAGAAGAGTAAATGCAGTCGTCATCTGTCCTGTCTTCTAGAGGTTTAGTTTAGATGAGGAATGAGCAAGTGAGGCGTTTTGTATTTGTAACTGTCCTTCATGAGGCATTACAAATCAGCAACATAGCCAGCTTCCATGACTGTGTGAGAAAGCCAGAGGCCAGGTCCCATGGTGAGATCGCTCCTCCGCTCTCCCGCCGCTCGCCCCGACGGCATTTCACGTTCATGACCACGTCCCCCGAGACGGGACTGCAGCCTCGGGAGCGCTTCCGTAAAAGTCTCTGAGAATACCTTTCGTGTTCTCAAGCTGAGACATCTGATAAAGGTGCTCCTTTCCTAGACGTAGCTCATACCTCTGGAATGATCTCCTCGATAATTGTGCCCTTGAAACTCCCAGTGGAACACTTTAAGATCAGTAAGCTTCCTGAAAATACAGATTATATAGCCTTGTGGTGGTGTTTTGTTTTTTAAGATTTTAATATTTACTTATTTGCAAGATAGAGATAATGGGCGTGCCAGGGCTTCCAGTCAGTGCAAACGAACTCCAGACGCATGCACCACCTTGTGCATCTGCCTTACATGGGTCCTGGGGAATCGAACCTGGATCCCCAGGCTTTGCAGGCAAGCACCTTAACCTGTAAGCCATCCCTCCAGCCCAGCCATGTGTTTTTTAAGTGTTTTGTGTGCTTGTGTTTGCATCCACGTATGGAAGTGGAATCTCGAGCCCTGACTCTGCCCTGTAGGAAGCCGAGGAGGAGGACGAGAAGTGCGCCAGTGAGCTGGAGTCCTTGGAGAAGCACAAGCACCTGCTGGAGAGCGCCGTCAACGAGGGCCTGCGGGACGCCACGAGCGCGCTGGACGCCGCCCAGCGGGAGTAAGTGGGCCTCGCCAGCACCCGTGCCACTTGCCACTGAAGGAGTTCTGAGTTTCCCCTTAATTCCTAGTGTCACAAAGCTGCTGGGGTGGGAAGACTGATGAGAACCTAAGCAGAGCAACTTACAACTTGAGGCCACGCTGCTGCGGCTGTGGTCGTTGACTACCTAGAAGTCGCTGCTTTTACCGCTGAGTCATAAGTGGCTCCTAAGCCGCACGTGGCGACACATATCGAATATTCTAGCCCTGGGGGGCGGGTGGAGAAGGAGGGTCAGGAATTCAAGTCATCCTTAACTACATAGCCAATTTGACATTTGTTTTAATTTTGTTTTATTTTTATTTATTTATTTGAGAACGAGAAAGGAATAGGCAGGTAGAGACAGAGAGAGAATGGGTGTGCCAGGGCCTCCAGCAGCTGCAAATGAACTCCAGATTCACACACCACTTTGTGCATCTGGCTTACATGGGTGCTGGGGAATTGAACCAAGGTCCTTTGGCTTTGCAGGCAAGAGCCTTAACTGGAGCCCTTCACGTTTTTATTTAGTTGTGTGAGAGAAAGAATGAATGGACATGCCAGCACCTCTTGCACTGCTTTGTGCTTCTGGCTTTACGTGGGAACTGAGGAATCAAACCGGGGCCAGCAGGCTTCACAAGCACGTGCCTTTGACCACTGAACCATTTCCCCAACCTAACGTACAATTTTCAGTCAATTCAGATACCTTTGGCTGTTCTGACAGTGAACTTTGTAAGTCCCACTGTGTGTTTCCTGGTTTTAAGTGCCACTTCCTAGAACTTGCGTGCATTACAGAGTACAACGTCCTTACACTTTGTATGGCGCTGTAACATAGGGTGTCCCCAACGCAGAGGCGGCAGGCCTTTGGGAACGTTGCTGTCGAGCACAGCGCTCACATCTCATCAGGGACACATTTGGCATGTGATGGGAAGCACAGGGACGCCAGGTTGAGGGTCAGGTAGTGCCGAGTGCACAGCAGACACAGAACTAGAATTGCTCGCCTCAGCACGCCCGTCACCCAGCCACCAGCAGCACTGGGGTCGGAAGCCAGCTGGAAAATGGGCATTCGCATTCTCATGAGCTGTGAAGAGGTGAAGGTTTGTCTAAAATGGGATGGGCAGTCGGAGCACCAGTGTGGCTGGTCACGGGCGCAGTGAACTGTGGCAGCCAGTGGACGTTTCAGGCATGTGCTAATGTGTGTGTGAGTCTAGATTCAGCCGGGTATGGTTTTCTGCATTGACCAAGTATTTCGCCAAAAAAAAAAAAAGTGTAAGCAAACATAAAATTTGCATTACTTTGATCATTCATTAGGCTGGTATGTTAATTTACTCTCTAAACATCTTAAACGGGCGTGTTCATTCTGTAGGTACCAACTAGCTGTACAGAGCACAAGTGAAGAAAGACGGAAGGTGGGGAATAACTTGCAGCGTCTTTTGGAAATGGTCGCCACTCACGTGGAGTCGGTGGAGGTGAGCACGCCGACAGGCCTTTCCCGTGTGCTGAGGATGGTTTAAAGCGTGAATGTAGCTCTGCTGTGTCTGATAGGAAGTAAATGGTAAATATATTTTTATGGAATCTAGGAATTCTATCAGAAGAATTCTGTCTAGTGTTGTAGCAGGCTCACAGGGGAACTTGGGCATTTTATGAAGTAATCTGTTTTGTTTCATAAACAATGTAAATCTTTTTGTTGTTTTGGTTTGGGAGTTTAATTGCGTTTGTGTTGTTGTTTAGTATTTTGAGGAAGGCTCTCGCTGTAGCCCAGGATGACCTGGAACTGACTCAAACTCACATTGGTGCCTAGATTTCAGCTTCCAGGGAGCTGAGATAAAAGGAAGGTGTGCACCTCCATGCCAACTGTGTTTTTTGGTTGGTTGGTTGGTTGGTGTTTATGATAGAATGGTGTGCCAGGGCTCCAGCCACTTCATTTGACTCCAGAACACATCCAGCCTTGCATCACCTTGTATGTTTGGCTTACGTGAGACCTGAAGAGTTGAACATGGGCTATAAGCTTTGCAGGCAAGGACCTCAGCCAATAAGCCATCTCTCCAGCCCTTATTTTATTGTAGGACAGGGGATTGTTTGTTTTATTTAATAATTTTTAGGTGGAATCTCACTATGTCCTGCAGGTTGGCTACCAGCTCACTGCCTCAGCATCCCAAGTATGGTTTTGTACCATCATGCCTAGCTCATACAACAGTAGATAATCCCGAGTGTGGGCGTGCACCATCACGCCTAGCTCAAACAAGAACAGTAAAAAATCTCCACATGTATGTGTGCACCATCACGCCTAGCTCATACAATAGTAGATAATCCCGAGTGTGGGTGTGCACCGTCATGCCTAGCTCAAACAAGAACAGTAAAAAATCTCCACATGTGTGTGTGCACCATCATGCCTAGCTCATACAACAGTAGATAATCCCGAGTGTGGCCGTGCACCGTCATGCCTAGCTCACACAACAGTAGATAATCCCGAGTGTGGCCGTGCACCGTCATGCCTAGCTCACACAACAGTAGATAATCCCGAGTGTGGCCGTGCACCGTCATGCCTAGCTCACACAACAGTAGATAATCCCGAGTGTGGCCGTGCACCGTCATGCCTAGCTCATACAGCAGTTGATACCAGTGTTGGACCAAGCCATGTTAAAACATTAAAAATATAGTAGTAGGCTTAGAATTCCCATAGTATGACGGTAGAAAAACATGAATTATGACAGATGGTTTTCCTTTCTGTAGTCTCACATAAATCCAGAATACAGTGTTTCTGAAACATACTTATTTGCCTATCCCTGCTTTTCTTGTAGCTTAAACATTCAGCAAAACCTTTCTCTATCCTTCCACCTGCTCTAAGGAATCCTAAAGGCTTTGAAACAATTGCCCGGCTATAAAACTCCTGGCTAACTTACTAGGCAGTGCTTTCACGTTAGAACGGCGTCATTGTAAGCACTCATTGTCGCCCATTAGTAGGCTTCCTTTTGTTAAAATGTGAGCACATGACAGCTCACTTCCTGTCCCTTCTGGAAGACAGTGGCCTGCGTGCTTACTCCAGCATTCCTCTCTGCTCAGTGGTCAGAACTAAGGCACTAGAAACAGTGTAGAAATGGATGTTCTTGCGCTCACATTGTTAATTGCCTCCACTAGAAACACCTTGAGATGCAGCTCGCCAAAGCTGACAGAGAGTATGAAGACTGCGTGGCCGAGGATCTCCTGGAAAGTATCAGCAGGATGGCAGAGAAGTACAAGAGAAACGCCGCTCTCCTGAGGGCCCCGCCCGAGTGAGCGCAGCGGCTGTTGCTTGTCTCTTTCCTACCCTCACTCCCTAGCTCAAAATGTGTATGATGTGAAGTTATAGTAACTTGGATTTTTCTAGATGTAAAAGGCCAGATGTATATAAAAATATATATGTATATATAGTTAATAAAATTGAGTTAGTAAAGTGCGCGTGTGTGTGTATGTGTGTTTTCCCCCTGCAATTTCTGTACAAGAGAAGGTAAAGAGACTTGGAAAGAAAGGATTGGGGGGAGGGATTCAGGAAGGGGACAAAGGAAGGGTGGTGGCAGGGAACTATGATCATGACATATTGTCTAGGAAGTTGTCAATAAAAAGTCAAAAACAAAAGGTGAACAGCAATGGGAAAGTCAGCTGACATGGACCTCTGGCTTCCACACTCACACATGCATGCACACCATACACACGTACACACTTTAAAACAGGGAGCCCAGCGCAGCGGCTCATGCACTTGGAAGACCCAGGTTGGAGGACTGCTGTGGATGGAATCAAAGCCACCCGGGGCCACTGAGTAAATTTCAGGTCAGCCTTAGCTAGAGTGAGAGCCTGCCTCCTGGGAGAAAAGAAAGGAAGGAAGTGAATAGTTCCTGGGAGAGGGGAGCGTTCCCATGCCCCAGTGTTACAGTTACCCTCCAGCTGCTGGGGCAAAACACCAGACCAAAAAGAGAAAAAATATGTTAATTAACCAGCTGTGGTGGTTTGTAAGGCCCCATCAAATAAGGCATTTTTTTAATTAAGACTTAACTTCCCACTTGAGTCCCCAGCAGGCAGATCCCTGCTGCGGCGGGGGTGGGGGGTCCCCGAGGCCGATCTCGGTCCAGCCGTGCAAGGTGTCCTCAGAGCCAGTTTGAGCTCTGGCTGTGCGTGCTGCCTAGACGCCGGGCTCTCGTCTCTCTGCTGTGGGTGTATGGAAGTGAGCCAGCCTCGAGGGACTTCCCCAGGAATCTGTAAGCCTGAAATAACCCCTTCCCTCCCACAGGCTGCTTATGGGATGCAAGGTGCCTACACTCCATGTGCATGCATGTGGAGGTCACAGAAGAATGTTAGGGTGTTTCTATCACCTGTCCACTGTGAGATGGACCGTGTCATGGAACCTGGAGCTGTCGTTTTCTGTCAGGCTGGCTGACTAAGGCTGTATTGATTCTGGGTTTTTGCCCCCCACAGAGGTTGCAGATGGGTCATTTCGGGCTCTCATGCTTGTGTGTGTGACAAGTGCTCTTCCCTGCTGCCCCCTTTTTTAATATATATTTTTATTTATTTATTAGAGAGAGAGACAGGCAGAGAGAAAATGTGTGTGCCAGGGCCTCCAGCCATTGCAAATGAACTCTGGACGCATGCATCACCTAGTGCATCTGGCTTATGTGGGTCCTGGGGAATTGAACCTTGGTCATTTGGCTTTGTAGGCAAACACCTTAACCCCTAAACCACCCCTCCAGCCCTATTTATGCATTTTGAGAGAAAGAGGCAGAGAGAGATAGTCGCACTAGGGCCGCTAGCCACTGCAAATGAGCTCCAGTGGCATGTGCCACCTTGTGCATCTGGTCTATGTGGATACTGGGGAATCGAACCCAGGTCCTTAGGCTTTGCCAACAAGCACCTTAACCACTAAGCCATCTCTCCAGCCTCCCCCATTCATAAAATGGAAAAAGCAAAAGTGGACCAATTAGTGGGAAGGAAAAATGGAGACATTCAACGTCTCTAGAAATTAGGAAAACCCTAGAACCAGCCCCACAGGTTAACAGAAAGTAAGAGTCAGGTAACGAGAAGCCTGATGAGGCAAGAGTCCCAGAAAGTTTTATTGACCTAATGCAATTTTCAATTCTCCGTATGCCCCAGACTTCTGTCAGGCCCCTGTGCCAGAAACGTCCCAGTTCTGCGGCCTGATTCCATTGGCCTGCCATGTGATGCATTTTCCTTCTTTCTTTCTTTCTTTCTTTTCTTTCTTTCCTTCCTTCCTTCCTTCCTTCCTTCCTTCCTTCCTTCCTTCCTTCCTTCCTTCCTCCCTCCCTCCCTCCCTCCCTCCCTCCCTCCCTCTCTCTTTCTTCCTTCCTTATTTCCTTTTGTCCTTATTGTTCCTTCCTGTAAGGTTCAGGAGTGACCAAGACCACGGAGACCGCTCTGAGGCAAAGATGGAAGCTTTTATTCGGGGATAACATGAGCTGCCAGGACTGACTCTCAAGAGCTGAGCAGTCAACTTGGGATCACAAATAGTGGGCTTCATAGAGCTCTTCTGCTGGGGGAAGGTGAGGAAGGGAGAAGTAAAGCAAGGTTTCTTTAGGGAGATCTAAGATAGCCAGGGTGTGACACCAGACCAGTAACCAGTTGTCCTGAGAGATAAGGGGGCAGGAAACCTAGACCTGGGCCATTGTTAGGCAAGGCTGGACGTTCCTTGAGGACTGTGGATGACCCACTTCCTTGTGTCTCTGTTGCCCTTCTGCTGTCCTTGTGACTCTATTTGTCCTGACCTAACACTTCCTTCTGTTCAATCTCTTTCTTTCTTACCTTCGTTCTTTTAGAGACAGCACATTCTTCCTCTTGATCTACAGGAGTGTAGCAGACATATTCAAGTTCTCTGAGATGAACTCCACACCAGGCACATGGTTAGGGAGGAAGGGATATTTATTGACGCTTACAGATCCAGGGGAAGTTCCATATGGCAGAAGAAGCTGGCCTGCCTTCACAGGTCCAAACAGAGAGAGAGAGAGAAGGACAAGCCTGAAAGCCACACAGCACAGCACAGTTCAGGAACTCCAGCTAGGCACAATTTGCATATCTTTAGATTGAAACCCGCCACCACACCTTAAGATCCACCCAGTGACACTGCCTCCAGCCAGGTGGCTGCAGATGCAAACTACAAACTAATAAAACACTGAATATATTGGGGTCCATTTATTCAAACCACCACAGGGAGGCTCCTCAGTTCTGTGGCTAGAGCTGATGTCTGTGGGCACATCCTGCCTCCAGGTCACATCTGCCCTGGCCTTACCTGTCCAGTCCCAGATCCTCACTCCCTGCCTGGACAAAACAGCCTCTGGTCTAGCAGAGTTGCCTAACCCATCACTTTGACAGTATCTTTTTACTGCAATTTGGTTCTCTTTGAGATCTGAGCATCTATGTCCTCCACAGAATTTTGGACTTTTTTTTGTTGTTGTTTGGTGTTGTGTTGTGTTGTTCTTTCAAGGCAGGGTCTTGGAACTCACTATGCAGTCTCAGGATGGCCTCAATCCTACCTCTGCCTCCAAACTGCTTGGATTAAAGGCGTGTGCCACCACACCCGGCAATGTTTTGGAATTTTTTTAAATTTTTTTTTCTTTATTTACTTGAGAGTGACAAACAGAGAGAGAAAGAGGCAGAGGGAGAGAGAGAAAGAGAGAGAATGGGCACGCCAGGGCTTCCAGCCTCTGCAAACGAACTCCAGATGCGTGCGCCCCCTTGTGCATCTGGCTAACGTGGGTCCTGGGGAATCGTGCCTTGAACCGGGGTCCTTAGGCTTCATAGGCAAGCGCTTAACCGCTAAGCCATCTCCCCAGCCCGCATTTTGGAATTTTAAAATGCCTTTCTTTCTTCAGATGAGGCATCTGAAATATGCTTCCTGCGCAGTGAGCCTGGCAGTGTGAAAACACAATTCAAAGGACTCATCGCCCAAGGTGGGTGAAGGCAGACGCTGAGGGGAAGCTTGTGGACAGAAGGGCAGACAGTGATGGGACAGTGTGATGAGGAGGAGGACACAGGTGTCGAACTTATAGAAGAGAGGCGTACTCATGACTCAGTGTGCACAGGGGTGACAGTGTACCTCTCCCCCCCCCCCCCGCCAGCTTCCAGTCTGCCCACAGCAGCCTCACCAGGTGCCAGGGTGAGTGAACATTTGTCGGCAGACTTTCTGTGAGTCAGTGGGCCCAAAAGCAGAGCCGGCAGGGTTAACCAGATACCACACTCTCTCCACGTCTGCTGGCTGGACCTAGGAGAAACAAGGCCCACAGAGGTGCTGTTAGAGACCATGAGAGAGGTGTGGAGAAGGGAGAAGAACAAAATGTCACATGTGGGGCTGGCGAGATGGCTCAGCTGTTAAGGTTGTTAAGGTGCTTGTCTGCAGAGCCTAAGGACCCGAGTTTGATACCCATGTAAAGCCAGGTGGACAAGGTGGCCCGTGCATATAGAGTTCATTTGCAGTGGCTAGAGGCCTGGCATACCCATTCTCTCTCTCTCTCTCTCTCTCTCTTTCTCTCTCTCTCTCTCTCTGGCCTGCCTTCACATTTTTTAATCACATGTGGGTCTGGAGAGATAGCTTACCGGTTAAGGCACTTGCCTGAAAAACCAAAGGTCCCAGGTTCAATTGCCCAGGACCCATGTAAGCCAGATACACAGGGTGGCGCACACATCTGGAGTTTGTTTTCAGCCACTGGAAGCCCTGGCACACCCATTCTATCCCTCTCTCTCTCTCTATTTCTCTCTCAAATAAATAAAAATGAGAAAAACTCACATGTGACATAAAAATGTAAGAAGGACTATGTGAGGAACATTATGGATGGGGCGGAAGGATGGGAAAGAAAAGACAAAACATTGCATTAAAAAATACCATAATCAGGCTGGAGAGATGGCTTAGAGGTTAAAGCATTTGCCTACAAAGCCAAAGGACACCAGTTTGATTCCTCAGGACCCAAGTAAGCCAGTTGCACAAGGTGGCACATGCATTTGGAGTTTGTTTGCAGTGGCTATAAGTCCTGGTGTGCCCATTCTCTGCCTTTCTCTCTCTCAAGTAAATAAACAAAAAATTTTTAAAATACCATAATTAGCTAGGAGTGGTGGCATACACCTTTAATCCAGCACTTGGGAGGCAGAGGTAGGAGGATTGCCATGAGTTTGAGGCCACCATGAGAGTATATAGTGAATTCCAGGTCAGCCTGGGCTAGAGTGAGACCCTGCCTCCAAAAAGTAAAAAAGTATCATACTTAAACCTAAATATATGTGTGTCTGTATGCTAAAAAAACAAAAAAACAAAAAAACACGTTTTTATACATGGTCTAAGACAGAGAGAGAGAGAGAGAGAGAGTGTGTGTGTGAATTTAACACCCCCCTTGCCCTGAAAGTTCATTCTAAATGTAATGAGTTTGAATGCAGTGCAGGACATTAAAAAAAAAAAAAACAAGAAGAAAGAAAGAAAGAAAAGGAAAGGGAAAAACAAGTGAAAGAGATTAAGGAATTGAGCAGAGACTGACAGAGCTCATCGGGAGGCTGCCACCTGGCGGTAAGACATGGCAATCACAGCCCAGGAGTTGCAGAGAAAACATCTACTATGCAGGGTATGCAGGGATCACACAGAAAGACACTTAGATTAATAACAGGTACCAACCATCTGTCTACTGAATTGTGACTGAGATTTTTTTCAAAGTTAATAGGCTTTGTATTCTCATAGTTTTACATTGTCAGAAATTTTTAAAAAGGCACTATGGAGAGAATTTCACATATTTCCCTACTGCCAGCCAGGTGGGGGGCAGGAACTCCACAGAGCGGGGGCCCGGAACAGAAGTTAGGGGTCATGAGGCAGAGCTGTCCTGTGGACTTGTTATTCAGGACTTGTGTGCAAGGCTATGTCCTCTCGCTTTTCCCAGGGCTCAGTTTACTGAGGCATTTACAGCCACGGTTCTCGCTGGTTCTGATACCTCTGTGACTCTGGATTCTCGAGACGTCCCTAGAAGGCATAGGACATTGTGCCACAGCAAACTGCCATAGCAGCTGCATATATCAGCCGTGAGCCCGAGGGGGAAGGAGATTAAAGCTTTCACTCCACCTGAGACAGACAACCAAGTTGCAGGTAGAACTCGCAGTTCAGATCACCATGACGACAGGAGGGAGGGACACATGCTGATGGGCGGGGCTGGTTGAACGCGGTTAGCCGTGGGTAGCCAGTGCAGATAAAACGCGCCGGGATCGCCAGGCTGCCAGTTCTTGGGTATTTGACGCCTATGTTCAGGCAACAATTTGGGGCTTCCTGGCTTGCAATAGAACGTTGTTGGCTCTCCTGGGAAAGCAGTGTTCTCTGTTAGATCTCCACACACACAGGTGTGGTTCAGAGTGGACGTGGCTGGCATATGTCAAGGAGGTGCAAGGTCCTGTGGGACTGGGGGTGCCTCTCGGGGGAGACTACTTGCCTCGTCCTGGTGTCTGTCCCTCAGCACCACCCTTGGCAAGCAGAGAAAGCACAGAGCAGAGCGTGAACCTGGAGTCCCCAAAAGCAATATAGAAGTGTGGTCCACCCCCACTCAGGGTGGCCTCTGCCTTACACTAGCTGCTGGGACACCTGGAAGTCACAACTGCTTTTGCACACTGAAGGAAATGTTTTTTGTTTTTTTAATAAGTGAATTTTGGGGCTGGAGAGATGGTTTAGCAGCTAAGCGCTTCCCTGTGAAGCCTAAGGACCTCGGTTCAAGGCTCAACTCCCCAAGACCTATGTTAGCATAAGGTGCATAAGGGGGTGCACACGTCTGGAGTTCGTTTGCAGTGGCCGGAGGCCCTGGCACGCCCATTCTCTCTCTCTCTTTCCCTCCGTCTTTCTCTCTCTGTCTGTCACTCTCAAATAAGTAAATAAATAAAAATTTAAAAAATAATAAAAATAAAATAAAAAATGAGTGAATTTTATGTCTGATATTGTTTTACTTTCAAAATTAGCATAGTAGTGGTTTTATGATGACATCCTCACACATGTATATCATGTATGTCCTCATATTTATTTGTCACCTCCCTTGTCCTTCCCACTAGTCTCTATCTTTCTCTAATATCCCCTGACTACTTTCAGGTCATGTGTGTCTGTGTGTGTGAGTCAATTCTGCACAAGAGAGAAAACATGTGACTTTTAATTTTCTGAACCATTCCGGCTTATTTTGCTTACCATGTGTGGTGGTTTGATTCAGGTGTCCCCCATAAACTTAGGTGTGCTGAATGCTAGGTTCCCCAGCTGATGGCAATTGGAAATTAAAGCCTCCTGGAGGCAGTGTATTGTCGGGGGCGGGCTTATGGGTGTTATAGCCAGTTTCCCCATGCCAGTGTTTGGCACACTCTCCTGTTGCTATTGTCCACCTTATGTTGGCCAGGGGGTGATGTCCACCCTCTGCTCATGCCATTGTTTTCCCCTATCATCATGGAGCTTCCTCTTGAGTCTGTAAGCCAAGATAAACCCCTTCCCCCCCCCCCCGCCCCACAGCTGCTCTTGGTCAGGTGATTTCTGCCAGCAATGCCAACCTGACTGCAACACCACGTGTGGTGGCACCTGACCAGGAGCAGCTGAAGGGCAGAAGGCTTACAGCTTACAGTCTCGAGGAGCAGCTCCGTGATGGCAGGGGAAAGCATGGCATGAGCAGAGGGTGGACGTCACCTCTGCCACAGCAGATGAAAAAAGCTGCAGGAGAGTGAGCCCAGCTCTAGCAAAGCGAAGCTGGCTTTAACACCCCTAAACCGGCCCCCAACAACACACCTCCTCCAGCAAGACTTTGCCTCGACAATTGTCACCAGCTAGGGACCAAGCGTTCAAAACACATGCGCTCATGGAAGACACCTAATTCAAACAGGCTCACCTTGATAGTCTCCATTTCCATCCATTTCCCTGAAAACAACCTATATTTTTATAATTCATTTAGTTTTTGTTAACAACTTCCATTATTGTAAACAATATCCCATGGTGATGCCCTCCCTTCCCCCACTTCCCCCTTTGAAACTTCACTCTCCATCATATCCCCTCCCCCTCTTAATCAGTCTCTTTTATTTTATTTTGATGTCATGATCTTTTCCTCCTATTATGATGGTCTTGTGTAGGTAGTGTCAGGCACTATGAGGTCATGGATATCCATGTGTCCGGAGGAGCAGGTTGTAAGGAGTCCTACCCTTCCTTTGGCTCTTATATTCTTTTTGCCACCTCTTCCTCAATGGACCCTGAGCCTTGGAAGGTGTGATTGAGATATTGCAGTGCTGATCACTCCTCTGTCACTTCTTCTCACACTATGGTACCTTCCGAGTCATTCCAGGGTCACTGCCATCTGAACAGAGAAGATTCTCTACCAAAAGTGAGAACATTAATATATAGGTATAAACATTAAGAGAAGTGCTTACTGGGAAGCTTAATGAGCATAGTATATACATTTAGCCAGACAGCAGAAGACATTACACCCTAGGGCTCATGACTACCCCTGTTATAGGTTTTCAGTATCAGAGATGTATTCCCCCCCATGGAGTGGGCCTCCAGTCCAATTAGAGGGCAGTTAGTTTCCACCATGACAGATGTGCCACTATTGCACCCGTTGGTTCATTTGGCCTGCATGGCCAAATATAAGACTTGCAGTGTCCACTGTAACAACCTACTTTTTTAAAAAAGTAACTTTTTACTTTTTCTTTTTTTTGAGGTAGTTTCTCTAGTCCAGGCTGACCTGGACTATGTAGTCTCATGGTGATCCTCCTACCTCTGCCTCCCGAATGCTGGGATTAAAGGCATGTGCCATCACACCTAGCTAACTAACCTTTTACTTTTGTATTTTGTTTTTACTGAAAGAACGCAAAGACAGTAAACTTAAAAAAAAAAAAAAAATTCCATGTGGCTAGGTCATGGTGAACAATCTTTAATTCCAGCACTTGGGAAATTAAGATAATAGGATCATTGTGAATTCAAGACCAGCCTGAGACTACATAGTGAATTCCAGGTCAGCTTGGGCTAGAGAAAGATCCTACCTCAAAAAACCAAAGGAGCAAGCTGAGCATGGTGGTGCATGCCTTTAATCCCAGTACTTGGGAAGCAGAGGTAGGAAGATTGCTATGAGTTCGAGGCCACCTGAGGTACATAGTGAATTCTCAGATCAGCCTGAGCTAGCGTGAGACCCTACCTCAGCAAACCAAAAACAAACAAACAAACAAACAAAAACAGAGGGCTGGAAAGATGGCTTAACGGGTTAAGGCATTTGTCTGCAAAGCCAAAGGATCCCAGTTTGACTCTCCAGACCCAAGTAAGCCAGATGCACAAGGGGGCACATGCATCTGGAGTTTGTTTGCAGTGGCTAGTGGCCCTAGTACATCAATTTTCACTCTGTGTGTGTGTGTATGTGTGTGTGTGTGTGTGTGTGTGTGTGTGTGTGTGTGTGTCTTTCTCTTTTAAATAAATAAATAAAAATAAATATATATTTTAAAAAATAAAAGAAAAAATGCCATCTGTTTCATTATGACATTTCTTTTTTTGCATATATATGGGTGTGTGGTGTGCGTGCCTGCAAATACACATGTTAGCTCGTGTGGGGTGCGTGTGCATGTGTACACACATGCATGTGGAAGCCAGTGGTCTGATGATGAGTATCTTCCTCCATTGTTCTCCTCTTTATTTAATGAGGCAAGGACTCTTAGTTGAACCCAGAGCTAACCAAATCAGCCATTCTAGTTAGCCAGCTTGTCCTGGGGATCTCCTGTGTCTGCCTCCTGAATGTTGGCATTACAGGCGGGCCACCAAGCCTGCCCAGCACTTGCAAAGGTGCAGGAGATTCGAACCCCCATCTCCACGCTTGTGCAGCATGTGTGGTATCCACCAAGCCACCTCCCCAGCACCCACTGTAGCATCTTCACTATACGTTGCTCTCATATGCCCAGACGCCTCCCCCTCGCCTCTCCCACGCCCCTCATTCTTCTCAATGGTGGCTGAAACTCCACCGTGTATCCGCACAATGTGTCCAGGCTGATTCTGTTTCTTGGCTTTGGTGAGCAATGCCCCAGTAAACACGGATGACCAGGTATGTCTGTGGTAAGCTGACGGGTTCTTACTTCATTGGGAGCCTGCCACCAAATGATGTGGCTGTCGTGTCTTTGTGTATCCAGTTGATCTTTTGGGGAGCCAGGGAAGTCCTTGTCTGCGTGGGCAGCTGTGCTTGTGAGCGGCTGAAGCTGAGGGACAACACAGGGACCTGTCACCCAGTTAATCCAGACAGCACAGTCGATGGTACGGAGGGCCTGTGGGCGACAGAACTCAGCGGTGACTGGCACACGATGCCCTAATTGAAAGTCACAAGAGCAGGTGCTCCACATTTCAAGTATCGATTTTTCATCCCAGCTGCCGGTTAACCCACTGCACAGGACTCCCCCTCTGTGGGGGAGGGGTATAAGATCTGTTTTTATATTTATGGACCTTTTACTTAGTATTTATGGAAAGCAATTCCTCCAAAAAGAGAGAGAGAGAGAGAGAAACAAATCAGGAGTTAAATAGATTCACTTTTGAATCTCAACTGCCATCCAAACGTGACAGTTTCCCATGCCCTGACATGGCAATAGCTGAACAGCTCTGCAGACACAAGGGCTGGGAGGGAATAAACTCAGAAAAGCGAGGACTGGATATCACGTATCCTTTTTCGTTTTCATCCTCATACGTTTCAGTATTTTCCAAATGCCTGATACATAATCAGGCACACTTCAACCAGATGTGGTGTGCATGTATGTAATTCCAGCCCTCAGGAGGGAGGTGGAAGCAGGAGGACCAGGAATTCAGTGTCACTTTCTGCTACATACATAGTGAGGCTAGCCTGAGCACCATGAGACCAGAATGAGAGAAAGAGAGAGAAGAAGGAGGAGGAGGAAGAGGAGGAGAAAAAGGAAAAGGAAGGAAGGAAGTCTCTCAGTAAACACAAACACCTTTTAGTTACATGTTCTTTCTCTTAGCACACTTTTTAAAAATATATGTATTTTTATTTTTATTTATTTATTTGAGAGCGACAGACAGAGAGAAAGAGAGAGAGAGAATGGGTGCACCAGGGCTTCCAGCCACTGCAAACGAACTCCTGATGCGTGCGCCCCCTTGTGCATCTGGCTAACGTGGGTCCTGGGGAATCGAGTCTTGAACTGGGGTCCTTAGGCTTCATAGGCAAGCACGTAACCGCTGAGCCATCTCTCCAGCCCCTTAGCACACATTTTCAACTAATAATGATCATTGAGGAGTGCATATTCTTCTGATAGGCTGTCTCCTCTCTGTGGTGCATAGAACATTGGCATGTGGGAAGGACAAGCTTTTTACTTTATACCAGAAACTAGCACTTTGCTATCATTATAAACTTGTTAGAAAGTGTTCGAACCCTGAGTCATCGTTGCCCTTGAAACTCACTGGGGTGGTGCTTGTGTCGTTCCCAGAATCCTCCCAGCACTACAGGGCTGACAAGACTGGGGGCGGGGGTCTGGCTTAGAAGACACGCTTTTGGACAAGTGTTCCCTTCTCACTACCACCCTGCCCCAATTCCATCTTCCCCGTCGCACAAAGAGCATTAAGACTTTCTCAGGGATTAACAAGCCACACATTATACTTGAAGAATTATTTGACATTTCAATTGCCCTGAAGTGTGAAAGGGCTCTATTGTGTAGAGATTCAAATCCATCATGAACACTCATAATATCCTGGTTAGAAGCCCAGGTTTCATTTTCAATCCATATATCACAAGCAATTTCCTCTTGCAGTTTGAAGACAGCATTTCAGTCCCAGGAAAGAATAGTTTGTGCCTGGTGATAAGTCTGTGAATGATTAACCCTCCTTAAATCATACTTAGTTAAAGAGGCTTCAAAGGGTTCTTTCTCCACACATTATGTAACCAGAGTCTGCGTTTGCTTGTAATCCCTAAGGAGGCCAAGTGCTGAGAAAGGAAGGGCAAAGCTGAGCCCAACAGAATAGGAAAGACAGGGACATTTACACGCAGAAGTGGAATGTCTTGCCCTCTTTGGAGGTCAACGATATGACCCCTTTTAAAATAGGAGGTCATAAATTTTAATTTCTACTCAAATAATTTTATAGCATCCATTAAAACAGCTACTTCGGGGTCTGGAGAAATGGTTTAGCGGTTAAGACATCTGTCTGCAAAGCCAAAGGACCCTGGTTCAATTCCCCAGGACCCACGTAAGCCAAATGCACAAGGGGGCGCACATGTCTGGAGTTTGTTTGCAGCGGCTGGAGGCCCTGGTGCGCTCTCTCTCTCTCTCTCTCTCTCTCTCTCTCTCTCTCTCTCTCTGCTTCTCTCTCTCTCTCTGTCTCTCAAATAAATAAAAAATAAAATAAATTTTTAAAAAGCTACTTCATTAAAACATTTGTTATTTTTCCAAGTAAACCCAAAATGAGTTTCCTAATAGGAGAGAATTTAAATGGCTAGTAACTGTCACAAAGCATGGAGCCTCGTTCTTGAGAAGGGGCTGCCAACGATGTCATTACATGCATGGCCATATGTCATGTTTTCCCACTGGGCGTCAGAACTGTCTCCATTTTACTCTCCCCATGCTCCCGCCCCTTGGACAGTGTAATAGTCAGACTCACACTGCTGGTATGAACCTCCAGACCAGGCACAGTTGTGGGAGGAAGGAAGTTTTTGAAGCTTACAGATTCAGGGGAAGTTCCATAATAGTGGGAGAAGCTGGCCCCTCTCACAGGTCCAAGCAGAAGGGGAGGGGAGGCACCACCAGCAGCGCAAGCAAGCACACTGGAGGAACACCAGACAAAGCTGAAGCACTTTGTATATCTTTAAGCTGGAATTCCAAATCCACCCTCTACACCTTAGGGCTGGGCCCCAGGATCAGCCCACAGTGACACCTCCTCCAGCCAGGTGGCTGGAGGTCTAAATTACAAGCTTTCATAAACTCCTGAATCAATTGTGGGGAACATCCAGTCAGCCCACCACAGACTGGGTCTTGCTTTGCAGCCCTGGCTAGCTGGAACTCATAACTCACCATGCAGCCCTTGGCACTGGGGAGGAGACAATCAGCTTACTTTTTCTTCTTGTATGG
Organism: Jaculus jaculus; assembly: GCF_020740685.1. Classification (NCBI taxonomy): domain Eukaryota; kingdom Metazoa; phylum Chordata; class Mammalia; order Rodentia; family Dipodidae; genus Jaculus; species Jaculus jaculus. The sequence continues at coordinate 19,204,422 of NC_059116.1, read as the reverse complement.
ACCAATTCATTGGAGAAAAGAAGGAAGATGGCGTTTTTCTCCAATCACAGAATCCCACCTTTCCTGCAGAAGATGCCTGAGGAACTAGTAGGAGCAACAGATGCCAAGGGGACCCTGGAAAGCTATGGTGGGGCTCGCTGCACTGGTGGCAGGACTGGGCAGGGCACCAGAGGAGGGAGGACTGAATGATAAGGATAGCAGGTCCTTTGACCATCCCAGTGCCCTTGACCATCCCTTTGATTTTAGCACATTGATGGGCAGCTGCTGCCCTGAGCACACAGCCAAAGGAACCATCTTGGAGCAGCACCACTCTCCTTTAGGGAGTGTTGGCCGAGCTGACAGCTCAGGCTTAGGAAACACATCCTGGGATGCTTATTTCTCATTAAAGTCAGCTTAGGCTGGCCCCTGTGGACTTTGGCCTCTTTCTGGTTCTAGATCTATGTGTGTCTGTATGTTCATCTCACCTCCTTTAAAAACATTTTTTTAAAAAAAAAAATTTACTTGTGATGAGAGAGAATGAGAACAAATGTGCCAGGGCCTCTTGCTGCAAATAAACTCCAGACTCTTACATCACTTTGTGCATCTGGCCTTGCATGGGTATTGGGGAATCAAGCCTGGGTCAGCAGGCCTTGAAAACAAGTGTCTTTTTATTTTTAAATTCTTATTTTATTTTATTTTTTCTCAATTTTTTAAAACATTTTCCATGATTATAAAAAATATCCCATGGTAATACCCTCCCTCCCCGGACTTTTCCCTTTGAAATTCCATTCTCCATCATATCCCCTCCCCATCTCAATCAGTCTCTCTTTTAATTTGATGTCATGATCTTTCCCTCCTCTTATGATGGTCTTGTGCAGGTCGTGTCAGGCACTATGAGGTCATGGATATCCAGGCCATTTTGTGTCTGGAGGGAGCACGTTGTAAGGAGTCCACCCTTCCTTTGGCTCTTACATTCTTTCTGCCACCTCTTCCGCATTAGACCCTGAGCCTTGGAAGGTGTGATCGAGATGTTACTCAGTACTCCAGTCACTTCTTTCCAGCACTATGATACCTTCTGAGTTGTCCCAAGGTCACTGCCATCTGAAAAGAGAAGATTCTTTACCCAAAGTGAGAGTAGCATTAATATAAGGGTATGAATATTAAGAGAAGTGCTTACTGTGCAGTTTGATAAGCATACACTTATCCAGACATCAGCAGATGTTACACCCCTAGGGATCGTGACTACCCTTGGAAAACAAGTGTCTTTAACTGCTGAGACATCTCCCCAGACTTCACCTCACCTTCTAAGCAAGATTGATAAGAGCAGAGAGCCAGGAACTGCCAGTTTGCTAGCCATGCTTGTAATCTGCTCAATGCTTCCCAGTCCCCACATTGCTTCTTTTTTTTTTTATTGAGAACATTATTATATGAACATATTTCAAATTGGTTGTATTCTTAAAGGTATATTCTTTTGTTTCCTTTCCCCTCCCCCAATTCCACTGAGGGACTTCCTCAGTGGGGTTATCAGTAATGACTGTGAGGTCATGAATGTACTAGTCAATCTTTGTGCAGGGCAGGAGGGGATGACAATGCCTCAGAGTATACCTTCTCAGCCTGTGGCTCTTACATTCTTTCTTCCCCATCTTCTAGAATGTTCTCTGAGCCTTGGTGGTGTGTTATAAATCTCCTTGAGTGTTGAGCTCTCACCAGCCTCTAATTTTCTGCCTTGATGACTTTTGAGTCTCCATAGTGTCTACCACCATCTCCCTGGAGGAGGTTGTCAGGCTAGCAGTGAAAGCAGCCCTTATATTTAATCTTCCACTTTATCTAAAAGGTTTTTTGGCAAGTGTGATAGAGATGACTCATCCAGTTGTAGGCAATCGGCTTTCTATTCTTGTCATTCTATTGGGTCTTGGGTCTCCCTAGCACTCACAGCCATCTATAAAAATCAGGTTCTCTATCCAAGAGTGAGAGCAGCAAGGGGGATAAACAGTGACATCTAGAAGAACTTTTAATGGGCATAACCTCTCCTTTTTGCTAAAGAACACTGGAATCTTCCCTCTAGGCTCTCTGACTTGCTAAGCCATGAGCTTGGTTCTCAGAACCAGGCATGACTTTCCTCCCATTGTGCAGGACTCACATCCAATCAGAGAGCAGTTGCTTATCCCCAAAGCTTATGTGCCACTATTGCACCAGTGAGTGCATCTTGCCTGGACGGTTGATTTTGTGGTGTGCAGGATCCACTGCTTATGCATAGTGTTGCTGATTCTCCTAACACTTTCCAGCTCAGTTCCAGCTGGATCTCTCAATGTCCTGTGACCCCTAGCACAAGGTGTCTTCAACAAGAGGGTCTTACCATTCAGTTCTGGTGGGTAATCACGTGCTTTATCAATGACCTGAAATTGTTTTAGGAACCTGGTGGGCCTCCCTAACCAACTGCTCACTGTGGGAGGTGACCCAATTCTGACACTGGGGTTTACATGCAACAGCTTGTGGTTTTAGGCTAAAGCTTTCTCCACCATTGTACTTCTTCCAAATATCTATCTATCTATCTATCTATCTATCTATCTATCTATCTATCTATCTATCTATCATCTATCTGTCTTTTATCTGTTTTATATATATATATATATATATATATATATATATATATATATATTTTTTTTTTTTTTTTTTTTTGAGAGCGACAGACACAGAGAGAAAGACAGATAGAGGGAGAGAGAGAGAATGGGCGCGCCAGGGCTTCCAGCCTCTGCAAACGAACTCCAGACACGTGCGCCCCCTTGTGCATCTGGCTAACGTGGGAACTGGGGAACCGAGCCTCAAACCGGGGTCCTTAGGCTTCACAGGCAAGCACTTAACCGCTAAGCCATCTCTCCAGCCCCTGTTATATATTTTTAAAATATTTTATTTTTATTTATTTATTTGAGAGAGGGAGAGAGAGAGAGAATGGACACTCCAGGGCTTCCAACCACTACAAAAGAACTCCAGACACATGCACCACTTTGTGCATCTGGCTTATGTAATTACTGGGGAATCAAACCATGCTCCTCTGGCTTTGTAGGCAAGTGCCTTAACTGCTAAGCCATCTCTCCAGCCCTATCTGATATATTTTAATTAACCAAATAGTAGATTTCTATGGTATTGATTCATGCCAGCATTAGTTTTGTGTATCACCCTCCTCCCCTCTCTTCCTTACCCTGTCTCCCCAGATCCTTCCCCTTCCTCTTTCTCCACACTCTCACCTACATTTGTTGCCATTTGGTTTGTTTTTAAGTAAAGATTGACAATCAACTTTCATCCTTCTTTCTTTTTTAATTTTTTAAAGAGAACAAGAGAGAGGGGGGTGGAGACAATGGGTGCTCCAGGGCCTCTAGCCACTGAAAATGAACTCCAGACACATGCACAACCTTGTGTGTCTGGCTTACATTGGTCCTGAAGAATCAAACCTGTGTTCTTTGGCTTTGCAGGCAAGCACCTTAACTGCTATGCTATCTCTCCAGCTCTGATTTTTAAAAAATATGTTTTATTTATTTATTTGAGAGAGAAAGAAAAAGGCAGAGAGAAAGAGAGAGAGAGAGAGAATGGGCATGCCACAACCTCCAGCCACTGCAAACAAACTCCAGGTGCATGTGCCACCTTGTGCATCTGGCTTACGTGGGTCCTGGAGAATAGAACTGGGATCCTTTGGCTTTGCAGGCAAACACCTTAACTGTTAAGCCATCTCTCCAGCCCTGATTTCTTTTCTTTCTTTCTTTCTTTCTTTCTTTTTTTTTTTTTTTTTTTTTTTTTTTTTTGATGATAGCCTTTCTGACCAGAGTGTGATGGTATCTCAAAGTAGTTTTAATTTGCATTTCCTTGATGGCTAAAGAAGCTGGACATCTTTTTATATGTTTATTGGCCATTTGTATTTCTTCCTCTGAAAACCCTTGGTTCAATCAACCCCCTACACCCTGTTTTAAGTGGATTAATTGAATTAAGCTTAGGTTTTCTTGTTGAGTTCTTTGTATAGTCTAGATATTAAACCTCTATTAGTTGTATAGCTGGCAAAGATTTTCTCCCATTCTATAGGTTGTCTATTGACCCTGGTGACAGCTTTCTTTTGTTCTTTCTTTCTTTTTTGACAGTCATTTTAAAATTTTTTTTATTTTTTATTGACAACTTCCATAATTGTAAACAATATCCCATGGTAATTCCCTCCCTTCCCCACTTTCCCCTTTGAAACTCCACTCTCCATCATATCTTCTCCCACTCTCAATCAATCTTTTATTCTGATGTCATGATCTTTTCCTCCTATTATGATGGTCTTGTGTAGGTAGTGTCAGGCACTGTGAGGTCATGGATATCCAGGCTATTTTGTGTCTGGAGGAGCATATTGTAAGGAGTCCTACCCTTCCTTTGGCTCTTACATTCTTTCCGCCACCTCTTCCTCAATGGACCCTGAGCCTTGGAAGGTGTGATAGAGATATTTCAGTGCTGAGCACTCCTCTGTCACTTCTTCTCAGCACCGTGGTGCCTTCTGAGTCATGGAGATGGCTTTCTTAGCGGTACAATAGCTTTTTAGTTTCAGGAGATCCCAGTGGGTGATTGTATTACTCTCTGGGCTTCTGGGGTCTCATTAAGAAAGTTTTTCCCTACATCAATATCTTGGAGAGTTCTTCCTACTGTTTCTTCTCATTGTTTCAAAATTTTGAGTCTTTTTTTTTTTAGAGAGAGTGAGAGAGAAAGACGCAGAGAGAATTGGTGCACCAGAGCCTCAGCCAGTGCAGTTAAACTCAGACACTTGCACCACCTAGTGGGCATGTGCGACCTTGTGCTTGCCTCATCTTTGTGAGTCTGGCTTACGTGGGATCTGGAGTGTCGAACATGGGTCCTCAGACTTCGCAGGCAAGCGCCTTAACCTCTAAGCTATCTCTCCAGCCCCACAATTTTGAGTCTTTTAAAAAATTTTTTTTTTAATTTTTTTTTTTTGGTTTTTCGAGGTAGGGTCTCACTCTGGTCCAGGCTGACCTGGAATTAACTCTGTCATCTCAGGGTGGCCTTGAACTAATGGCAATCCTCCTACCTCTGCCTCCCGCGTGCTGGGATTAAAGGCGTGCGCCACCACGCCCGGCTTTTTTTTTTAATTTTTATTAGCATTTTCCATGATTATAAAAAAAAAATCCCATGGTAATTCCCTCCCTCCCCCCCCCTTTCCCTTTTGAAATTCCATTCTCCATGATATTACCTTCCCATCACAATCATTGTACTCACATATATACAATATCAACCTATTATATTGAGGTCTTTGATCCACTTGGAGATGATTTTTGTGCAGGGTGAGAGAAGAGGGTCTAAACTCACTCTTCTACATTTTAGCTAGCCATTTTCTCCAGAAGCATTTGTTGAAAATACCAGCTTTTCTCCAGTGTGTGTTTCTGGCCTCTTTGTCAAAGATCAGGTGGCTTCAGTTACTAGAATTTATATCTGAATCTTCTATTCTATTCCATTGATCTATGTGTCTGTATTTGTGCCAGTGCCACACTGTTTTTATTACCACGGCTTTTCAGCATATCTTGGAGTCAGGTCTGGTAATGCCACCAGATATTTTTTTGGCTCTCTGGAGCTGGAAAGTTAGTAAGCATCAAATCAGTGGGATCCCTAATAATCCCATCCATTCATGTGGGGGCCAGGGTTGTACCTGTGTGATTGACTGGGCTTATGGGGAGCGCTCACCCAGAACCTGGGCAGATGACTCAGTGCCAGGGCAATTTCCACATGGGTATGGAGTAGGGAATGCCACCAGCTTAGGTGGCATGAGTGGGCAGAGCAGGCAATGAGGTCACTGCCAAATGGGCCTGATATCCAGTAATTCCCAATCTATGCAAGCAGAGGTTGAGGTTATAACCTCAGTGACTGAATGGAAATGTGTGCCTGCTGATCTGGGCCCTGGGTGGACTGTTCAGTGCCTGGGCATTCTCCACACTGGTCTAAGCTGGGAGTGTGAACAGCTTGGGGAGGGAGTAATCAAGTCATCTCTCTACATTGCTTTTTTTTTTTTTTTCTAGGTAGGGTTTCTGTGGTGGTTTGAATAGAATAGATGGCCCCCAATATATTCAGTTGTTTGTTTGTTTGTAGTTTGCATTTGTAGCCACCTGGCTGGAGGCAATGTCACTGGGTGATCTTTTTTTTTAATTTTTTTTGTTTATTTTACTTATTTATTTGAGGGTGACAGACAGAGAGAGAAAGAGGCAGGTAGATAGATAGATAGATAGATAGATAGATAGATAGATAGATAGATAGATAGAGAGAGAGAGAATGAGGGTGCCAGGGCCTCCAGCCACTGCAAACGAACTCCAGATGCGTGCGCCCCCTTGTGCATCTGGCTAACGTGGGTCCAGGGGAATCAAGCCTCGAACCAGGGTCCTTAGGCTTCACAGGCAAGCACTTAACCGCTAAGCCATCTCTCTAGCCCGTCACTGGGTGATCTTCAGTTGTGGTGGTGGGTTTCAGATTTCAATCTAAAGATATGCAAAGTGTGCTTAGCTAGAGTTCCCGAAGAGTGCTGTGCTGTGTGGCTTTTGTCCTTTAGGCTTGTACTTCTCTCTCTCTGAGTGGTCCTGTGAAGGCAGGCCAGCTTCTTCTGCCATTATGAAACTTCCCCTGGATCTGTAGGCTTCAATAAATATCCCTTCCTGCATAACTGTGCCTGGTCTGGAAGTTCATCTCAGTGAACCAGAACCTGTCTGCTATAGTTTCACTCTGGTTCAGGCTGACCTGGAATTCACTATGTAGTCTCAGGGTGGCCTTGATCTCATGGTGATACACCTACCTCTGCCTCCCGAGTGCTGGGATGAAAGATATGCGCCACCCACCCCCGGCTTCCTACATTGCTTCTTTAAACTGTGACCTGATCACAGGACTTTACATGTAGGCATCTCTCATTGGCAGCCCAGCCCTGTCTATTACCCACTACACCACTCAGCTTTGGTTTCCTGCCCCAATCTCTACCCCAACAAAACAAAATTCTGTCCTTTTACTTCACTTTGCATCACTTCAGCATCTTACTCCCCTGACTTACATAGCCATTTAAGCTCTCACAGAGAGAGATGGGACCGTGGCACCGTGGGCTCACCACCTGCACATGAGTCCAGTGTGGCAGGACACACTGGTTTTGTTCTGTGCCCTCTCCTGATGGAATACTCAGCAGGCCTCTTTGGCAGGAGGCACATGCCATTTAATAAGATATCCAATATAAAATGGAGACTCCCAGCATGGAAAATGTTAATGTACTTATGAAAATGACAGACAGAATATTTGAAATTATGCCTCTCTGAGAAATATAGGAGCTATGGTTGTAATGCTAATGTCGTATTACAATCAGGTGTCTCTTTTCTGGTAGAAATCACCCAACCAAGAGCAGCTTGTGGGAAAAAGAGGTTTGTTTTGGCTTACAGGCTCAAGGAGAAGCTCCACAATGGCAGGGGAAAGCGATGGCATGAGCAGAAGGTGGACATCAACCCCTGGCCAACACAAGGTGGACAACAGAACAAGAGAGTGTGCCAAACACTGGCAAGGGGAAACTGGCTATAACACCCAAAAGCCTGCCTCCAACAATACACTGCCTCCAGGAGGCAGTAATTCCCAAATCTCCATCAGCTGGGAACCTAGCATTCGGAACGCCTTAAGTTCATGGGGGACACCTGAATCAAACCACCACATGTAGTAATTACTTTTCTCATTACTGTGAGTAAAATACCTGACAAAAACCACTTATGGAAGAACGGGTATTCCTGGCTTACAGTTCAAGGCAATACAGTCCATTGGCTTATAGTTCAAGGAGTTACAGTCCCACCATAATGGGGAAGGCTTGCTGGCAGTGACTGGAGGTGGCTGGTCACATTGCATCCATAGTCAGAAAATCGAAATGAATGCCTGTGCTCAGCTCACTTTTTCCTTTTCATCCAGTCCAGTACTCCAGCCCATGGAATAGCGCTGCCCACAGTTAGGTAGATCCTCCTACCTCAGTTAACCTCGTCTAGAAACTTCTATGTAGATACACCCAGAAATTGGCTTCCATGATGATTCTAAATTCTGTCAAGTTGACCACCAAGACTAACCGTCACAGCAGGAAAGAAAATCCAGCCTGGGGCCAGGTCTCACATCCATCTCACCCTGAGCAGCCGCCACGGAGGAGCCCATTCTCCATGCCTGCCTTCGGTCTTATCGTTTTCTCCTACAGAAGTCAGCAATGGTCCAGATCTGCTTCTATCAGGGCAGTGGCAAGGAGGGCAGAAATACTGCATGTGTTCTGCATCTGTTTTTCTGACCACTTATAAATTGGGTCAACTATAACTTAATTGTTAATTAGGAAATAATCCTAGGCTCTAGAGATGGCTTAAGTGGGTGAATAGCTTGCCACTTGTCTTTATTCCTCGTGCGCCTATGGCGAGGTGAGAGGCAGAGATAGAAGGATCTGTGGGGAGCTCACAGGCCAGCAAGCCTGGCATAGGCAGCTCAGACTAACAGACAGCTTGCCCCAAACAAGGTAGAAGGCAAGGACCAACATGTGAGGTTATCCTCTGACCTACACACACACTCACTGCAGAGAGAGAGAGGGAGAGAGAGAGAGACCTTGATTAGGAAAAGAAACGAGGTACAGTTATGGAGGAAGGAATATTTAGTGAAGCTTACAGATCCAGGGGAAGTTCCATAATGGCAGAAAAAGCTGGCCTGCCTTCACAGACCCAAGCCAATAGAGAGAGAGGGAGAGAGAGAGAAGCACAAGCCTTCAGAAATACAAAAGCTGCCGGCGAGCCGAAAATGAAAGGAAAGAGAAAGAGAACGAAGAGATGTCGACAAATAGATGTAGATCCTAAGGAGAGAGCCATCCCATCATACCTCAAGAGGGCCCCCGCTGAAGCTCAGAAAAATTGGTGAAACAAACAAGTGTACTGTTTTCTTGGTGAACTGGGTCCCAGAACAAGGGGGAAGGAGATCAACAAAGAGAAAAATCAACTCCTACCAAATCAGAGATCCAGAGACCCAGAGGCCCCCAACACCTCATCACTGAAGGAGACCAAAAATGAACCCAACATTGCTCAGGGAAATTTTGTGAAAGAGGGGGTGGAAAGAATGTCAGAGCCACATGTTGGGTCATGATATGCAGACATTTATCCTATCCATAACTGTGGGCTGACTCCAGAATGCCTGACCCATATACCTCAACAAGTAGGGGCCAAGGGGAGGGGGATGAGCCTAATAATGATACCAAATTGACTGTACTCACTGAGTACAAAGCTAATTAATAAAAAAAAAAAAAAAAAAAAAAAGGGAATTTACTGAACTGGGTTGATGGCTTCGCAGTTAAGGCACTTACATGCAAAGCCTGATAGCCTGGGCTTGATTCCCCACCCAGTATCCACTTAAACCCAGATGTGCAAAGTAGTACATGCATCTGTAGTTCATTTGCAAAAACAAAACAAAACAAAAACAAACAAACAAAAAAAAAAAAAAACCAGGAAGCCCTGGTGTGCCCATACTGTCTCTTCCTTGCTTTCTCTCTATCTCTCTCAATAAATAAATAAATAATATAAAAACAGAAAAGAAACAATCCTAGAGTACAGAAATAAAAGACACAGAGGTTGAATTTAAAGGAAAGTGATCGTTGTCCGAGCACATTATTTTAAATCCCGAGTGTCTAAACCACTGCCCTGTCACTCCACTTAAATGTCACAGGCTGCTGGTGGCTCACATCTGATGCCTGAGAGGAAAGGCCAGCAGAGACCTGATTTAAGTAGCAAGGCGATGAAGGGCATGAGTCAGCCCTGAGTCCGGAGCTCCAGAACCCACCTGTTGCTCTGCCTCCTTCTCCTAACGGGGAAGGACATCCCGCCCGCCTTCTTCTCCCCCTGACCTCCGCGTGAATCTAGAGGGCGGTCCGCGCTGGAACAGAGGATTTCATCACAACGGACAAAACGTCTCAGCTTCTCGAGACTCGAAAGCACTCGACTGGGTCATCGCCGGCAGCATCTGTTTGGAGGAACCTCACGAGGAGATGAGGGAACGACAGAAACGAAGAGCAGACAGGGCTGGTACCGCCCTCATACTCCGGTTCTGGCTCTCTCCAGAGGTTTCACTCAGATCTCTAAGCCGTTCATTGCAGTCCCTCGGCTCCGTCAGTCTCTGGGAGCCTCAGCGCGCACAGAATCTAACCAGCCACCAGCCCCCTCCCGAGGGCCACTCACAACCAAGATGAGTCAACCCTCTTCAGTTAAGCTTCCTGGAAATATCCTTACAGACCCATGCAGAGGTGCATCTCCTAGAAAACTCTTCTTTTTAGTTTTTCATTTTTTAAAAGATGTATTTATTCTTATTTATTTATTTGAGAGAGATACACAGAAATAGGCAGGTAGAGAGAGAGAAAAAAATGGGCGTACCAGGGCCTCCAGCCACTGCAAACAAACTCCAGACGCATGTGCCCTCTTGTGCATCTGGTTTACATGGGTCCTGGGGAGTCAAACCTGGGTCCTTTGGCTTTGCAGGCAAATACCTTCACCACTAAGCCATCTCTCCACTCCTAATCTTCATTTTTTTATTTGAGAGAGAAAGAGACAGAGAGAGAGAATAGGCACACCAGGACCTCTAGCCACTGCAAATGAGCTTCAGACACATGTGCCACCTTGTGCATCTGGCTTATATGGGAACTGGGGAATCAATCCTAGGTCCTTTGGCTTTGCAGGCAAGTGCCTTAACCACTAAGCCATCTCTCCATCCCCCCTAGGTGATTCTTAATCCAGCCAAAGTGAAAATGAAATTGAACCATCACAATAATCTTCCTCCAGCAAAATCCCCCACAAGCATGTGCCTGAGACGTCCTCATTCACAGAAAGATGTCAAGTGGATTGGTCATCTTGACCTTGGAGTCAGACCACACAAGGTCATGATTAGCTTGGGCTCCACATGTCGCATGGGAGGGTCTAGGCAAAGCTGGATACCTTTAGGGTTGGCTGTTGGCTATTGATCAGTTAGAAAATTCTAGGATATTGGGCTGGAGAGATGGCTTAGCGGTTAAGGCACTTTTCCGCAAAGCCTAAGGACCCATGTTTGACTCTTCAGGTCCCACATAAACCAGATGCACAAGGTGACAAATACTCAAGGTCACACATGCACAAGATGGTAACACATCTGGAGGTCAACTGCATGGCTGTAAGTCATGGCACACGAATTCTCTCCCTCCCCTCCCCCTCTCTGTCTCATAAAGCAATTACAAACAAAGAACATTCTAGGGTATCTCTATTAATAGATAACTGGAGAGCATCCAGAAAATAAAAAAAACAAGCTGGAAGCCAACATGGATTTCATTAACTATCATATTAGTCAGGGTTCTCTCGAGGAACAACTGAATGTAGATTATAAAGCGTATTTATTGGATTAACTTACAGAAGATGGGTTGAGCATTCAAAGAATAACTACAGGCTGGAGAGCTGGAGAACTGTGTAGCTGCTCCAACTATGAGGCTGGATGCCTCAGCAACCCCAATTTGGCACTGACGTCATCCACGAGGATTCCTGGGGAGCTGCCAGTCTTCGGTCCACATTAGAAGGTTGAAGCTGGGATCCCAGGACCACAAAGGATGGCAGCAACTGCGTAGAGGCAGTCACTGGCAAGTAGCGTGGAAAAGTCACACAAAATTCTCACCCTCCCTCTCTCTCTTTTCTTTTTATATTTTACTTATTTGAGAAAGAGAATGAGGCAGAGAGAGAAAGAATGGGTACACCAAGGCCAGTAGCCACTGCAAATAAATTCCAAATGCATGGGCCACTTTGTACATCTGGCTTATGTGGGTTCTGGGGAATTGAACCTGGGTCCTTTGGCTTCTCAGGCAAGTGCCTTAACTGCTAAGCCATCACCCCAGCTCGCCCCCCTCTCTCCCTCCCTCTCTCTCTCTCTTTGTTTATAAGTCCTAAGTTCTACTGGGGCTTCCTCCTATAGAGTTAACCACTATAGGAAGGGCCGCCCACTCTGGGGGACAGGCCTCCCCCTCTCCATCAGCCCTTGGAAATGCTCTCTTAGACGTGCCTCTTACTTGCTTCCCAATCTGACTGAGTTGACAGTAGAATTTTGCCATAGTAACTTACTTTCCATTGTTTTTGTTTTGTTTTTCTTGCAAGAAAATCTTGCTGGTGAATTTATATACTACTGGTTTTGGAAGCTGAGGTTCCCTGCCATGCATGGGACCCCCACCCGCAGCAGGATTCAGGCCTACAGAAGGACGGGAGGACAGCAGACTGGCCAGGCAGGGCCCGGCAGTAGCTGCATTTTTGTGGCTCGTGTCTCATCCCTGTGTTGCTAGGCTAGTGTTTGGGTTTCTGGCTTTCCTGTAGAGAAATCTTTGTGCTTGGATGTGGTCATTTGTTCATCTTTTCTTTTTTGTCTTTCTTGTTAAATGTTTTATTATTTATTTTTAGTTATTTATTTATTTGAAAGAGAAAGAGGCAGCTAGAGAGAGAATGGGCCCGCCAGGGCCTGTAGCCATTGCAAAGTAACTCCCGATGCCTGCACCACCATGTGCATGTGGCTTACGCTGGTACCAGGGAATCAAGCCTAGGTCCTCGGCTTAGCAGGCAAACACCTTAACCACTGTGTAATTTCTCCAGCCCCATCATTGCTTTCTTTTTTTGTTCTTGTTGTTTGTGTGTTTGAGGTAGGGTCTCACTCTGGCCCAGGCTGACCTGGAATTCACTATGTCGTCTCAGGGTGGCCTCGAACTCACGGCAATCCTCCTACCTCTGCCTCCCAAGTGCTGGTATTAAAGGCGTGTACCACCAAGCCTGGCTCATCATGGCTTTCTTGATGAAATGCTTAGTGAGGATCTTTTCCACCCAAGATTACAAAATGTGCACCTGAATTTTTCTTCTTGAAAAGTTTTCTTTTTGTACTTCTCATGACTACTTTACTTATTAATTTGTGTGTGTGTACACCCATGTGCATGTGTGTGGGTGGTATGGATGCACCATGATCTCTTGCTGCTGTACATAAACACCCATGCAGCTTTACATGCACAGCTGGGGAATTGAGCCCAGACCCACAGGCTTTGTAAGCCAGAATCTTTCACCACTGAGCTACCTCCCCAGCCCGTGGCTTCTTATTTCTCATTTAAACCTTCAATCATGTTTCCCATTGAGAACTTATTTCTTGTTTTAAAAGAGTTTTATTTGTTTTAGACAGAGAGAATGAAGGCAGACAGAGAGAGAGAGTACCTGAGCTTCTCGTGAACTCCAGATGCATGTGCCACTTTGTGCATCTGGCTGTACTTGTGGTATGGGGAATTGAACCTGGGCCATCAGAAGGCCATGAGACCGTTGTGCCAATACAGACACATGAAAAGGCTGCGACCCTGTCTTCCCCACATCAAAGTGCACCAGCAGCTCACCACTTTCCCCTTGATGTAAAGGCTCCTCCCACACCCCAAATGTGTGAATTGATGGTGGGACCAGAGAAGACTGAGGGAAGGAACTTCCATCCTTTCGTGCAGGGAAGAAGGCCCTCCTCTGTCTGGTTGGCGCTGACAGCAAGAAGACAGGAACACTGGAATCCTGACAAGAGTTTTTTTTTTTAATTTTTTTAATTATTTATTTATTTATTTATTTGAGAGTGACAGACAGAGAGAGAAAGACAGATAGAGGGAGAGAGAGAGAACGGGCGCGCCAGGGCTTCCAGCCTCTGCAAACGAACTCCAGACGCGTGCGCCCCCTTGTGCATCTGGCTAACGTGGGACCTGGGGAACCGAGCCTCGAACCGGGGTCCTTAGGCTTCACAGGCAAGCGCTTAACCGCTAAGCCATCTCTCCAGCCCCTGACAAGAGTTTTAACACAATCACCACGGACACGTTCCAACAAGCGATTATAAACATGCTTGAAATGAATGAAAAGCTAAAAGGCTCATTAGGAAAAAATAAAGACTCTAAAGAAAATGGAGGGTAGTACTCAGCAACTGTATGGTGAGGACAGAGCAATTATTAGTCCCTTTGAAAATAGGACTTTAGAAGTTCTCCAGTCTGAAGCCAGGCATGGTGGCTCATGCCTTTAGTCACAGAACTTGGTAAGCTGAGGTAGGAGGATCAGCATGAGTTCAAGGTCAGCCAGGGCTAGAGTAAGAACCTGCCTCAACAAAACACACACACACACACACACACACACACACACACAGCAGGTTTGAGCCATAACATAACATAAGCCAGAATATATTAGAAGGCCGAGACTGACAGAATAAATTTAAAGAAATTAAAAAAAAAAATCAGCAGGACCCAACTAGACACAAGGGCATTGCGCTTACTAAGAAGAAGCAACATGGAAACTTCATACCATGTCCGACTCCATCTGGGCAACACTCCGGAAATGGCAGCGATATGGATGGAGGTCATTCGCCAGTCACTGAGAGCCAGGATGGTGAGTGGGGAGCAGGCATGACTCGGCAGAGGTGTCACAGGTGAGCACCTTCAGGTGACAGTGGTCATCTGAACACACACCTGGTTTAGAACAACATCCACATGCTGTACCCATAGGCAGGTCTGCCGTCTTTGATATTGCACCTTAATTATTTCCAATGTGCCCATTGTAGGGAACGGGGCGTGGGGGTGAGGGTAGCCAAGGACATGTCTATATCATCTTTACACCTTCCTATAAATCTTAGGTTATTTTCAAAATAAATTTAAGGGCTGGAGAGATGCCTTTTAGCAGTCAATACGCTTGCGCATGAAGCCTAAGGACCCAGGTTCAACTCCCTAGAATCCGCATAAGCCAGATGCAGAAGGTGGCGCATGAGTCTGAAGTTCGTGTGCAGTGGCTAGAGGTCCTGGTGTGGCCATTCTCTCCTCTTCCTCTCCCTCTAGCTCTCTCTCTCTAATAAATAAATAAATGGATATTCCTGCCTTGGAAATATAAGTTTAAAACAATATGTAATTTTATGTATCATATGCCTCCAGCCTCAAAAATATTTAGATAGAAGAAAATGCAAGAAATTCATGTCCACATCTTTAAACGGAAGCACAAAGTCCCACTGCGCTGTCTACACGGGGAGGTTACGGCTTTCCTGCCCCTTTAGCCCAGTGGGATCTGTGCGTCTGTCCCCAGCTTATAAGATCATAACCTGGTGAGGAAATGCCAATTGCTGGTGGACGTGAAGCTAAGGGGGTCGCATGTTGTTTTCTGGTCTGCTATGCATGTCTCCTCCTCTCTAAAACCCACGCTTCCTTATTTTAAATACGTCTTTGGACACAAGCCATTCAGCCCAGAAATGAATGCCTCGCCTGGCTCAGACATTTTCTAAAGATGTGGTAGTGTAGAATCAGAAAAAATTTAAAAAGTATGTCCGCTTCCCCAGTAGGCGCCAACTCCATAGGGTCACGGAGTCTTCAATCAGATTTTTTATTTTTTTTCTTCCAGGGAAAAGTGTTACGAGTACATCTTTTGGGAACACAAAATTTCATATGTGCCAAGGGAAATAACTTTTTATTCCTCGAGCCACAAGTGACTCTTCCACGAATCATAAGATTAACAAGGATGTAATGCGTCTAGTCAGCAGTGCACTTTCTGCTTAGTTCTTAGGCCATCTTTTATTTTAAAAAAAATATTTTACTTTTATTTATTTATTTGAGAGAGAGAGACAGTGAGTGAGAGAGAGAGAGAGAGAGACAGATAGACAGAAGGAGGGAGAGAATGAGCACGCCATGGCCCCCAGTGTCTGCTAACGAACTCCAGATATATGCACCACCATGTGCATCTGGCTCACGTGGGTCCTGGGGGATCAAACATGGGTCCTTTGATTTTGCAGGCAAGCAAGTTTAGGCCAACATCTTAATGGTACTCATAGAAAACCTGCACCATAAGCTGTGAATCTTATGACCCAGACAAGAGTTGTTTGTGGTTCCAGGACCTATTTTGTCTAAGGAGAGAAAATTACAAATACATCCTAGCTGGGACCTTCCTCTTTGGTGGACTAGACCATGGGGGTCTGGAAGCTAGGGATGTATGGAACTCAGGGACCACACTCCCAACACCCCACCTTAGTATGCTGACGTGCCAAGCATCTGAGAACAAAATGGCAGTGTCCCCTCACAGTGAAGTCAATTCAACACAAGTGACAGGACAGAGTATGTGTACAACATTTTTAAAAAATATATTTATTATTTATTTATTTATTTGAGAGAGAGAGAAAGAGAGAGAGAGAGAGAGAGCGAATGGGCACGCCAGGGCCTCCAGCCACTCCAAAGGACTTCCAGATGTGTGTGCCCCCTTGTGCATCTGGCTTACATGGGTCCTCGAGAGTTGAACTGGGATCCTTTGTCTTTGCAGGCAGGTGCCTTAACCACTAAGCCATCTCTCCAGCCCTGTGTACAACCTTCCTAAGATGTTTGAAAGCCGTGGCACGCACGTGGTGGTCCGAGGACAACTTCGAGGTGTCTATGCTCCACCTTCTTTGAGACGGGGTCTCCCGCTGCTGCCAATGAGCCGCCACACTGCAAACACAAGCCCCTGGCATCGGAGATGCATGAGCCACTTCTGCGACCAGCTTTACATGGTTGCGGAGGACTTGAACCCAGGCTGGTAGGCTTTGCAAGCAAGCACATTTGACCACTGAACCATCTCTCTGGCTCCTCCTTTCACCTTCAAAACAGAGTTTCTGTCGTGGTTTCCACTGTCACGGGCATGTTAGAATTACAGACTCATGGGCCGCTTAGCATCTAGCTTTTATGTGAATACTGAGGAGGACTGAACTCATGTCACAGGTTTACAAGCCAAGTGCCTTTAAGCACTGAGCCATCTCCCCAGACCCTGTAACAGCTTTGTTCCTTGACAAGGAAACAAATCTGGAGATGAAAACAGCATCAGCAACCTCTTGTGTTAGTTCACCGATATTTATAACATGCCTAGTTGCCCGAGGTTTTGCCTATTTGAAAGAGTCCTGCGCATAGCTTTTCCTCAGCTATTTTGAATGCGCCCTGACAGAGACCCCAGCGGCAACTTTGGACATCAGGTCACACTCTTTAAGTAGCCAAGTATCAATCAGTGTCCTAGTGAAGAGCCCCACCTATTTGAACCCACCTAAATTCATGTATCTTTGCTTCATGACATCTTCCAACTACAAAACTGTTCTTGTTTGTTGAGAGTGACAGGCAACTTTTTTGTTTTTATATTTATTTATTTGAGAGTGACAGAGAGAGAGAGAAGGAGAGAGAATAGGTACCTCTGTGAATGAACTCCAGATGCATATGCCACCTTATGCATCTGCCTTACGTGGGTACTGGGGAATGAAGTCTCAAACCAGGGTCCTTAGGCTTCACAGACAAGCACTTAACTGCTAAGCCATCTCTCCAGTCCCAAACACAAAACTTTTTTTTTAGTTTTTTAAGATAGGGTCTCACTCTAGCTCAGGCTGACCTGGAATTCACCATGTAGTCTCAGGGTGGCCTCGAACTCACAGCAATCCTCCTGCCTTTGCCTCCCAAGTTCTGGGATTAAAGGCGTGCGCCACCACGCCCGGGCTCAAACACAAAACTTTTAACGAAAGTTTGAGCTACACGTTCAGACAGTTCCGTCTCAGTGATCAGAGATTTCCAAATTTACTTGGACACAAATAGCCAGTGTGGTTTTTAGCACACACTGGGATCTTTGATTGCCCGCTTCTTATCACAAACGTCTGCCCCAAAAATGTACTTATGAAAGGCATTCTTGGGCTGAACAGATGGTTCAGCGGTCAGGACGCTTGCCTGAAAGGCATTCTCAAGGAGCAAGTTCTGTGGTACCAGCCTTCCCTGGACTTGGCACATCTGTTTTGGATTCCATCATGACTTCCATTTCAAGGGCAGACACATATCATGCATCCATATCAATGATACTGCCAGGGTCCCCACACAGCCCTGAAGCTGCCCAACAGTTGGAAACAACATGCCAGTGAACTCGGAAGGATCGATTTTTGGAAAACCAGTGGAGTGAAAAACTTTGTTCATTCAGAAGCAGGTCCAACGAATAGGGCAAAAGAGGGCCATGAAAGACTCTGGAATAACCAGGTGTGGTGGCGCACGCCTTTAATCCCAGCACTCGGGAGGCAAAGGTAGGAGGATCGCCGTGAGTTCGAGGCCACCCTGAGACTCCATAGTGAATTCCAGGTCAGCCTGGACCAGAGCGAGACCCTACCTAGAAAAACTAAAAAAAGAAAAAGAAAGATTCTGGAGTGCCAAAGCCTGGGCTTCCTGCCGCTAATCCATCCCAGAGCTGTGGGCTTCCAACCTTGGGGTTCTGGCTCAAAACTGCAGAGGCTCAACATGCAACCATGGTTCACTCAACCCTTCTCCCGAGCAAGGAGAGTGGGGCTCTGGACAGCCAATACTTGGCCTGGAGTCACAGCTCCGGGACAGGAATTAGGTTTGCAAATTTTGTTTTGTTTTGTTTTATTGAGGTGGGATCTCGCTCTAGCCCGGGCTGACATGGAATTCACTATGTAGTCACAGGCTGGCCTCACAACATATGCAGTCCCACGGGGATCCTCCTACCTCTGCGTCCCCAGCGCTGGGATTAAAGGCATACGCCCCCATGCCTAAGATAGGGTTGGGATCTTACAGCAACATATACACCCCTACCCCACATAGGGGGTCAGCAAACTAGGCCTGAGAGGCAAATCCAACGCTGTCCTGTTTTTCAACGTCTTTCTTTGTGTGATCAAGAGAAGGTGGGCACGCCAGGGCCTCCTGCCACTGCAGACAAACTCCAGAGACATGCGCCACTTTGTGCATTTGACTTTAAGTGGGTACTGGGGAATCAAACCAAGGCTGACAGGCTTTGCAAGCAAGTGCTTTTAACCACCGAGTCAGCTCAGTCCTACCTTTTTAAAGAAAAAATTGGGAATTTGAATACATGAACATATTACAAATTGGTTGTATTTCCATTGGATTATCCTCTAAAATATATCTTTTAAAAATATTTTATTTATTTCCAAGGACACAGAGAGAGAGAGACAACGAGAATGGGCACACCAGGGCTTCTAGCTGCTGCAAACAAACTCCAGATGCATGCACCACTTTGTGCATCTGGATTTTTGTGGGTGCTGGGGAATGGAACCTGGGTCATTAGGCTTTGTAGGCAAGTGCCTTAACTGCTGAGCCATCTTTCCAGCCCTGGGTTACCCTCTTATATCCCTTCTTCCCCGTCCCCATCCCCCTGAGGGCCCCCTGCAGGGGTTATCCATAATCTCTATGGGATTGTGGACACAGGAGTCTTTTTTTTTTTTAACTATGTAGTCTCAGGATGGCGTCGAACTCATGGTGATCCTCCTACCTCTGCCTCCCGAGTGCTGGTATTAAAGGCATGCGACACCACGCCCAGCAGCAGTCAATTTTTTTTATTTTTTGTTTTTATTTTTATTCATTTATTTGAGAGTGACAGACAGAAAGAAGGAGAGAGAGAAAGAGAGAATGGGCGTACCAGGGCCTCCAGCCACTGCAAACAAACTCCAGACATGTGCGACCCCTTGTGCATCTGGCTTACATGGGTCGTGGGGAATCAAGCCTCGAACCGGGGTCCTTAGGCTTCACAGGCAAGTGCTTAACCGCTAAGCCATCTCTCCAGCCCAGCAGTCATTTTCATATTGAGAACTTTTAACATGAACACAGCTCCCTAACTCAGACAGACTGACTTCTGCCCCACGTCGTTTGGCACCATCATCAACATCCGTGATACTGTATCATCTCATCTTTCTGTCCCTGCCTTACCCCAACCTCCCCCGTGTGTCCGACACACCGTCACTTCATCACCTGTCCTTTGACCTTGAGCTCAGCGTGGCCAGCCTTCCCCACACTCACGCTGCGCCCAGGGAGACTAGCCTGGCTCTCACCCCAGCTTTCCGCCACGTCCCCCAACAGGCGCTGGCCATGTCAGCCTGAGGTCCCTAGATATGTGTACCCCCAGGAAGTATGCAACGGCCTGCTCAGACCACAAGAGGAAAGGGGGGGTCACCTGGGCCGGGAGCTCTCCTCCCCAGATGCCACTCAGGACAGAGTCAGCAGGATGTGTAAGCCACTTCCAGAACGGCCTGGGGCTCTGGCCTTCCAAAGTCACCCGTGGTCACTGGTGACTTTTGTAAACCTTGTTCTTCCGGTTCCCAGTGCAGGTTGGAACTTTAGATCTCCCTTCATTTTCAAGCTCACCCACCCTTTTTGTCCATGCTTCTGGACATGGCCAGTCTGACACTTTCTTCCCAGGTCCTGACCCAGCGATGGAGCCCCCCGCCCCACACCAAGCCCCCGAAACCAAGGAGAACACAATACATGCCTCAGAAATGACCTGGGAGTGTCCTAAGGATCTGACTCGTGGGACACAGATTCCCCAAGGGCTCATGAGGAGAGAAACAGATGTCACCTTCCAGAAAGTCGCCGTCAGCATCCTCTGTGCCATTGGCTTTTATATCTTGGCTCAGACAGTCTCCAGTTACAGGAAAATCCGGGTCCTGAGCACACTGACACCAGACTCCATAGTCAATGTGGCTGGAGTCGGCCTGATGGGGGCCACTCGTCAACACTGGGTGGCCCAGGACAATTGGGTACAAAGTACAAGCTATGGTAGTATCATACTAAGTATGCTTATTAAAGATCACCTGCCCTGGGACCTTGAAGCAGGAGGTGCAGGTTCATCTCCACATTGGATCAGTGAACCCAAGTCCAAGAGAGCACTGTAGGGTATCTTGGTGGCAGGGCCAGCGGTCATTTTGTCCATCCCCCGGATATGAGCACCTCAGGAGTCTAGTGAGTGGCCTGGGCACCCTGGAGGGCTCCAGGGAGGGAGAACTTACACGGCCTCCCATGCTCCCGGACTGGGGAGCTTCGAGGTGTTCCAGCCATTCTCTGCACCCGTTTCATTCCCTGCACGGTGGTGTGTCTGAGATGGAGGCCTCTGAATGCTGCCTGAACTGCAGGTGACCTATGTACGGAAGAATCTGGAAGATGGCCCGCTGGCAGCACTGGTCAGCACCATCTAACTGGCTCTTCCTCTGGGATCCACCATCAGGAAGCCGACAGTCGCCTGACACCCAGGTCCCCACCTCCCTCCCGGTGGCAGTGCCCTCTGTCACCTGTCTTGGAGGCCCCATCAGGGGCCCATCAAGACTCGGGCATCCCAGCAGCAGAGATGACCACGTGCCATTATTTATGGGCCACTTACAGTCTAGGTTTGTTCTTGCAGACCTGACTGCGGGGGTGAGGGGCAATTTGGGAGGGAGCGGAGAGACCCGCAGGCTGGAGATTTATAGCGCTTAGTCTTTAGATGAAAAAAACCATAAAGGGCCTGGCAGAGCAGCTCTAAAGATTAAGACATCTGCTTCCTGAACCCACACCCTGAAAATCCTTAAATCTGCCACCTGCCTTAGGTGGTTTGCCTCTTCCCCACACTTGCTCATGTTTAATACAGAGAAAGAACAGCAGAAATCTTAGGCAGGTGTTTTTTGTTGTTGTTGTTTTGTTTGTTTTTGTTTTTTGAGGTAGGGTTTCACTCTAGTCCAGACTGACCTGGGATTCACTATGGAGCCTCAGGGTGGCCTTGAACTCACAACAATTCTTCTACCTCCTGTCTCCCCAGTGCTGGGATTAAAGGTGTGTGCCACCATGCCCAGCTTTTTTTTTTTTTTTTTTTTTTACTTGAGCATGGGTGTGTGGTGTGTGATGTGTATGCATGCCCCGTGTGTGGAGGTCAGAGATCACATCTGCTGTTTCCTGGCTTGCTTTCCCCTTACTTTTAAAAATATTTATTTGCTTTTTTTTTTATTATTATTTGCAAGCAGAGAAAGAGAGAGGGAGAGAAAGGAAGGAAGGAAGGAGATATGGGTGCGCCAGGGCCTCTAGCCACTGCAGATAAACTCCAGATGTTTGAGCCACTTTGTGCAGCTGGCTTTATGTGGATACCGGGGAATGGAACCTGGGTCGCTAGTCTTTGTAGGGAAGCACCTTAACCACTGAGCTGTCTCTTCAGCCCTCTCCTTACTTTTTGAAAAAAAATTATTTATTTATTTATTTATATTTATTTAAGAGTGAGAAAGAGGCAGATAGAGAGAAAATGGGCATGCCAGGGCCTCTAGCCACTGCAAATGAACTCCAGACCAGACACACTCACCACCTTGGACATCTGGCTTACGTGGGTCCTGGAGAATTGAACCTGGGTTCTTGGGCCTTGCAGGCAAATGCCTTAACCGCTAAGCCATCTCTCCAGCCCAGTTCTGCTGATTTTCGAAGCAAGAGCCCACAGCCAGCTTCTCAGGGCCCCATCTACCCACTTCCTCTACAGGTTACTGACAACGGGAGACTAGAGGAAGTCTTTGACGGGAATGAATGACGAGGAGATGTGGTGAGCCGACGGCTCTCGCTCCCTCAGAATCCTGTGGTTCTGGACCCCCAAAGAAAACCTGGATCCACCTGAAATCTCTCCAAAGTGGATGTGTTACAGGAGGAGGCTGCGCCTTGTCTCAAGAATTCACAAAGTCTAGGGGCTGGAGAGATGGCTTAGTGGTTAAGGCGTTTGCTTGCAAGGCCAAAGGACCTAGGTTCAACTCCCCAGGTAAGCCAGATGCACAAGGTGGCGCATGCATCTGGAGTTTGTTTGCAGTGGCTGGAGGCCCATCCTCCCTCTCTCTTTCTCTCTCTCTCTCTCAAATAAATGAATAAAAATAAAAATATTTTTATAAATAAATAAAAATTTAAAAAGAGAGTTCACAGGTTCTTTCTGTGCACACACTGAAGAATCAGAGTGTTTATTCAGGCAAAAGCATAATTCCAGGTCAGCCTGAGCTAGAGTGAGCAAAACAAACAATAGAAAACATAAGTAACCCCAGGTTCCCTTTGGGACAGGGAGGGACCCCTGCATCGGATGCCTGACAATCTCCGCCTGACCACAGTTTTTATCGGGGATCATAGCCCCTTCCCCAGCCTGGGTCCTGTTTACCTCTGTCATGTCTCCATGCATGCTTAGTTAATAGTAGGCTGGATGGACTGTGTCGGTCCACAAGCATGGAAGTGGGCTTCTGATGGGATTCCATGCCCCCCCACCCCAACACCCTGGCTCAGGTCAGAAGCACAAAGACGGTTTCTCATTGGCAGCCTGGGCTGCAGGCTTTTAGAGAGGAGCAACGTCTACTCTGTGGGAGCTTCAAGGACCAAGACAGGATAAAGTCACTGTGATCTCCCCACAGCTCAGATTCCTGTCCCCAAGATGCCTATCGCCTTTCTGTCTCTCCCTCAGATGGCTGAAGTCATTGCTCATTGTCACTGCCCAGGACAAGCCCTGAAGGATGGGGTTCCAGAAAAACTTCTCAGGCCACAGCCTTGTGCCTTCCAGGGGTCTTGGTACGGGGTGGGGATGGCTTATCTGCAGGGGATGTTGTTGAGATTGAGGTTTTTGTTTTGTTTTGTTTTTTGAGGCAAACCCAACAGATTAGCTTTTCTTTTTTTTTAATGTGAGAGATCGAGGGGGGGGGAAAGAAGGAGAGAGAGAGAGAGAGAGAGAGAGAGGGAAAGAGAATTGGCATGCCAGGGCCTTCAGCCACTGTAATCCAACTCCAGACACGTGTGCCACCTGGTGGGCATGTGCGACCTTAAACACACGCACCACCTTGGGCATCTGGCGAACGTGGGATCTGAAGAGTTGAACATGGGTCCTTAGGCTTCGCAGGCAAGCGCCTTAATGGCTAAGCCATCTCTCTCCAGCCTGAGAAGAAAGCACACCCACACCCACATACCCCAGCATTGGATGGGGTCCACCTGGAGGTCCTACCAGGACGGAGAGAGTGGACTGGGTGACATACGGCATCCCTCTGGTGATCTTAGTGTCCTGCAGGACACCCTCGCCTGAGGGACCCTGTGCACCTCCATCATTGGTGAGCCCATATCAAAAGTGAGCTGTGTGGAAGGTGCCGGAAGCAAAGTTGCTCAGGGTAAGTGACTACAGCGGCCAGAGGGACTGGCCAGCAGTCACAGCACGCCTAATGCGGAGCTGTTTTCTGGCCCAGGTGGAGAGTGCTTTATTTCTGGTAATGGTCAGAGCCAGGCTCCCGGTGAACTCGGCCAGGAGGAGATTTCAAAGTGAAAGCAGAGGGTCTGTTAAGGCCCTGTCTGGGCTTCAGTTTAGATGCAATCAGACAGGCCCAGTGCAAACAGCCCTGAGTCCACATGGAGAAAAAGAGCAAAGCGGGGGCTGGAGAGATGGCTTAGCGGTTAAGCGCTTGCCTGTGAAGCCTAAGGACCCCAGTTCGAGGCTCGGTTCCCCAGGACCCATGTTAGCCAGATGCACAAGGGGGCGCACGCGTCTGGAGTTCGTTTGCAGTGGCTGGAAGCCCTGGTGCGCCCATTTTCTCTCTCTCCCTCCATCTGTCTTTCTCTCTATGTCTATCGCTCTCAAATAAATAAATAAAAAATGAACAAAAAAATTAAAAAAAAAAATGAGCAAAGCGGAAAGTCCCGAGTGCTGGGAGATACACACCATGGGATCTGTGAGTTCTAGTAGTTGTGGAATTCAAGGCATTTAAAAGCAGTAACTGGGCTGGAGGGATGGCTTAGCGGTTAAGGCGTTTACCTGCGAAGCCTAAGGACCTAGGTTCCATTCCCAGGAACCCACGTGAGCCAGATGCACAGGTGGGGGGTGCGTGAGTCTGGAGTTCATTGACAGTGGCTGGAGGCCCTGGTGTGTCCATTCTTCCTCTTCCCCACTCTCCTTGTCTCTCAAGTAAAATAAATAATAAAGGTTTTTTTGTTTGTTTGTTTTTGGTTTTGTTTTGTGAAGTAGGGTCTCACTTTGGCCCAAGCTGCAATGGAATGCATGAAGTCTCCGGTTGGCCTTGAACTCACAGCAATTCTCCTACCTCTGCCTCCCGCGTGCTGGGATTAGAGGCGTGCGCCACCACAAGTTTCTTTCTTTTTTTTTTTTTAATTAAAATAAAAGGAGTAGCTATCCAGTCCTGTGACAGTTTATATTGATGGTCAACTAGAAAGGACCTGGAGTCAACAGTGAGGGATTATGTAGATTAGGTTAGCCTCTGGGCATGCCTCTGAGGGAGTATCTAGATTAGGTTAATAGAGATGGGAAGACCCAGTTTAAGTGTGGGAGGCACCATGCCCTGCGCTGGGGACCTGGACTCTCTAAAGCTGGGAGAGCTGGCCTGCGGAGGTGGCTCAGCAAGTAAATATTTGTGACCGCCCTGCAGTTTCATCCCACCTTCCCCCACCCTCAGCCCAGGAGCACAGCTGGGTGTGGTCTCACAGGTCTGTAACCCAAAACAGCCGCTCTACAAAAGGAAGGTACTTGGCTCAGTGATAGAAAGAGACACCTCAGGGCTGGAGAGATGGCTTAGCTGTTAAGGCGCTTGCCTGTGAAACCCAAGGACCCAGGTTTGGTTGCCCAGTACCCGTGTAAGTGTGTCTGGTGTTTATTTGCAGCGGCTAGATGCCCTGGAGTGCCCAGTCTCAATCTCTCTCTCTGTCCATTTGCCTCTTTCTCTCTTTGTCTCTCTTTCAAATAAATAAGTAAAATATATGTGTGTTTTTTTTTAAATAAAGATAGGACAGTTCATTTTTTAATGAGTCAGAAATGAAAAGGTTTCTGGACAATGTCAAATTCCACTCACCATAATGCTATAGTTATACATTAAATATAATTACTATCTATACATATGCAAAAATATAAAGTTCTATCCCATACGACAAAAGCCTTGATAGAAATCATTTTAACATTCAGTAGAACTTCTCAACAAAATAAAATATTTTAAAAGGAAAAGACACCTGAACTTCTCTGTCACCACATGCACAAGCATTTGCACACACCCATGCACACGTGACACATATCGCACACACAATTATTATATATTGTTTATTTTTATTTTTATTTTTTTTATTTATTTGAGAGCGACAGACACAGAGAGAAAGACAGATAGAGGGAGAGAGAGAGAATGGGCGCGCCAGGGCTTCCAGCCTCTGCAAACGAACTCCAGATGCGTGCGCCCCCCTGTGCATCTGGCTAACGTGGGACCTGGGGAACCGAGCCTCGAACCGGGGTCCTTAGGCTTCACAGGCAAGCGCTTAACCGCTAAGCCATCTCTCCAGCCCTATATATTGTTTTATTTTAAAAAGAGGAGGTCTGGGTGAGCATCAGCATTCCTCACTCCCTGCCTCCTCACTGCGGGCTGACCGGGAGCAGCCGCCAGGCCATCTCACCATGATGGGCTGTAACCTGAAATAAATAAACCAGTCCTCCCTTAAGCCGATTTTTTTTCCCAAGTCTTTTGTCCCGGCAATGAGAAGGTAATTTACAAAAGTCCGGTGCTCCTAGAAACGGTCCATCTTCCCATCCTGGCCTGACTGCTTCCTCCTTGCAGGTCACAGAGCTGCATGACTTCCCAGATTTCAAACGGCTTTCATTTAACCTTCAGAAAACATTCTTTTAAGCCCTGGAGGTGTCACTTGAGGAATGACCACCAGGTGGCAGTAGTGTCTAAACCACTGAACACCTCCCTCCCCCCCCCCCCCCCCCCCAGCTCTCAGGAAGGGATTCACTTTGCCAAATCCCACTACAGAAATGCCTGGCCTAGAAGTTCAGGCACGCCGTACAGCATCATTGCGAGGTTAGGACCAAGCAGTGCATGGGAGAGGGATGAGGGGGGTACTGTTCAGTCACATGGCTCATGGTAGTGTTTGGGGACAAAGGTCTGGTGTCCCAGGCTGCACCCCAGGACTGCAAAACAACAGCACTCCTAGATTGCTAAATGTCAGAAACATCTACTCAGACCTTCAAGTGTAGTCTCAGAAGTGGGGAATTATCGTCTGGGTCTCACTCTAGCCCAGGCTGACCTAAAATTCACTATGTAGTCTCAGGCTGGCCTTGAACTCATAGCGATCCACCTACCTCTGCCACCCAAATGACCATGCCCGGCTCTATTTTTATTTTATTTATTTTATCTTTTCTTAAATAAAACCCAACAGAAGGTAAAGTTCTGTTGGCCTAGTTTCTTAACATAATTTAGCTCGAGGCCATTAAGATGACTGGGCCCCAAAAGTCAACATCAGGAATGTTCTTGAACCTGACCTTGCAGTCTCCACTTTGCTAGAGATCAGAGAAGAATCTAGCTTCTCCTTGTCTCTTGCCTAATCTATTTATCCATAAACATGCTGAGTCCTTCTCTGGAAAGGAGTACCTCTCTCTCTCTAAGAAATAAATTTTTTTTTAAAAACTTTTTTTTAAAAAAATTAAGATTTGGGCTTGAGAGATGGCTTAGTGGTTAAGGTGTTTACCTGTGAACCCTAAGGACCCAGGTTCAATTCCCCAGGACCCACATAATCCAGATGCACAAGGTGGTGCATGTGTTTGGAGTTCATTTGCAATGGTTGAAGCCCCTGGCATACCATTCTCTCTCCCTTTCTCTCTCTGCCTCTTTCTCTCTCCCCCCTCTCAAACAGATAAATAAATAATTTTTTTTTTTTAAATTAAGGTTTAAATCTGATCCTGGAATTCTGGTTGGTTAAACTCCGCCCTAAATGTGGCGTCACAGCTGGCCTGTTCTTGAGCCAGACTCTAGCCCAGACCAATCAATCAGCCCCTCTGAGGCTCACCTGAGCCTGAAGGTAAAGCCCACCACAATAAGGTTATAATTAGATGCTTACCAGGTGGGCAAGCCCTGTTGGTTGGCTGTTCACCTCTCCTGAACTTCCAGGTTCCTATAAGCCAGGGCTGAGGCAAGGGGAGACCCCATCCCTCCCCCCCTCCCCCAGTCACCTGCTGCTCCCACATGGCAGGGGTCCTCTGCACTTTCTTCTCTTTCCTCTCTACATCCCTTTTCATGTTTCTTCCACACCCATGCTCACCTCCTACATGGGCTGTCAGACCACATGGGTGCATCCGTTTCCCTTCCTTTGTCCCACACGTCCCTGAGTAAATGTGATAATTTAAAATTATCCACCTCAATCTTGCTTTACCCCAGTTTTCTTGGTTAAAAAACAAACCAGACACGTACTCAGAGTCTGGAGTTTAAGGACTCTTTTTGAGCTCCAAAAACCCTGTTACAAGCTTTTCCTCAAGTTCCCTTCACACATGGGTTCTGGTCAGAAGGCTTCCTCAGAGTTCCTTCTGCCCTGGCCGCTGGCTCACGACAGCCCGACTATTCACTTCATAGATACTCATTGCCGGAGCTTGGTGCTCGCTTTGAGTCTTCGCAAATTGAATGCAGATACTGGGGCAGAGGTCTGATACATGAGATTGCCGCTGACGGGGGTGTGGGTGGTGGGCACAGAGTGGATACCTGGATCCAGGATGATTCAAGTCCCAGCTGAGCAATTTCATCTCATGACTCAGAAAGCTCAGGGATATTTCCATGAAATATACATTCAGGCCATGACTGATCGTGTGCCAAGAAGCCACAGTTAAAGAAGCTGTCAACAGGGGCTGGAGAGGATTGTTCAGTGGTTAAAGATGTTTGCTTGCAAAGCTTGCTGACCTGAGTTCGATTCCTCTGTACCCACGTAAAGTGGTGCATGTGTCTGGAGTTCATTTGCAACCCTGACATTCTCTCTCTCTTGCAAACAAACTAATAAAAATATTTTTTAAAAAATCTGATATCCAGAGACATAGGCCCCCAACACCAAAAATGAACCCAACATGGCTCAGGGAAATTTTGCAGAAGAGGAGGCAGAAAGAATGTCAGAGCCACACATTCGGTCATGATACGCAGAGACATTTCTCCTACCCATAACTGTGGGCTAACTCCACAATGCATGAGCCATATACCTCAGCAAGGAGGGGCCAGGGGGAGGGGGTAGGACATGGACGAGCCTAACAATGGTACCAACTTGACTGTATTCACTGAGTACAAAACTAATTAATAAAAAAATAAATTAATTAAAAAAATTATAAATAAAATAATCTGAGGCTGGAGAGATGGCTCAGTGGTTAAAGGCAGTGGCTTACAAACCTTGGCAGCCTGGGTTCAAATCCCCATGTAAAGCCAGATGCACAAAGTGGCACACGGATCTGGAGGGTTGTTTTTTAAATTAATTTATTTATTTGAAAGCAGAGAGAGAGAGAGAAGAGAGACAGACAGAGAGAATGGGCACACCAGGGCTTCCAGCTGCTGCAGACAAACTCCAGATGCATGTGCTACTTTGTGCATCTGGCTTTTCGTGGGTACTGGGGAATCAAACCAGGATTGTTAGGCTTTGCAGACAAGTGCCTTAACCTCTGAGCCATCTCCCCTGCTCCCCGTCTGGAGTTTCTTTGCAGTGGCAGGAGGCCCTGGCATGCCCATTTCCCTCTTTCTCTCTCTCTCTTTGCAAATTAACTATTTAATTAATTATTTAAAATCTGCCAACAAGGAGGATTATTATGCCCTAGATTTCAGTCAAGGGGTCGACCAGTATACCCAAGAGTACAGCCCTTTGGATTTGTAACACGGGAAGGGCAGAGGGATATGACTCTACCTCCCCCTCTCCGGGGGTCTTTGCAAATGGTTGATCATAAAGACCACCCAGACAAGTGACCTCTGTGTCAGCTGCTCTGGGTCGCACGAAACCATCGGGGGGGTCTGACAACTTGCCTTCTTCCTCATACATCTCCAGCACCACCACATTTCCCTCTGGCCTTCACGTGCCCCTTTGACTTTTGTACCCCCAACTCTGTCCGCATCCCCACCTGCAGCCTGACCACAGCGCACACCTGAGTCTCATGTTCCCTGCTTGACTTTCACATTCCCCCATTCCTGACTTCCTAGCCCCCCCCCCAAACTGGCTACATGCCCCACCGGACCTCCCCGGGTCCCCACTTGACCTCCATATGTCCTGGGTGTGGTGGGAGACCTTAAGCCACTACAGAAGGCGGTCAGGGAGGCTGCCCACGGGAAAGGGGGAGTCAGAACAGAAGGGCTCTCACAGAATGACGGACGACATCAGAATGGCCATCTACCAGCACCGGTAACAGTGGCAAAGTGGCTGGGACCCTGAATCTTCTGTAAAGCATGCCCACCGGGTTTGCACCCTGGAATCCTAGGAGGAGGATGACAGAGGGGTGCACAGTGGCCCTGTGTCCACACCTCACAGCACCAGCCCTGCACAGACCCAGAAAACCGGCTAGTGTCTCAAGCCTGGAACAGGGCTGCTCCCCAGACCTCCTGTGGGTCCAGCTCCAGTAAGAAGACCTTGGACAGTTTGACTGGCCAGGAATGGGGTACAATGGAGCAGCAGATGTACAAGTTTATAAAGCTAGATCTCTGTGACCCTATTCTGCACACATTTCAGTCTTAATTAACCTTTCACTGACCCTGGCCTGTAGCCTCCCACCACCACCACCCCTGTTAGCAGCACCTTAAACGTTTTCTATCTGCCTTTCTGGGTTTTCCTCTGCAGCAGTGAGAAACAATGCCTTAAAAGGGAGCCGGCGAGACTTCTGCAAGACCAGTTCCAGCACAGATTTCTCTCCCACTGCAGAGAGAGAGAGAGAGAGAGAAAGAGAGAGAGAGAGAGAGAGAGAGGGAGGGAGGGAGAGAGGGAGAGAGGAGGGAGAGAGTGCCCACCTCCTCGCTGGACAGGAGCTGCTTTGCGACTTAGTAAGTCCACACTGTCCCTCACCTAAGTGATATGTCTTCCTGCTGGCGCCGACCTTGCTGGCAGAGGAGCGGAAGTCTGGACTTCACAGACGCTGTGCTGCAGGCCTGTCTTTTTCACAGGTCCACATTGAAGGTGTACTTCCTAGTGACCTCCTAGAAGGACTCGAGATGGAAGGGAACTTCACTCCTAGGCCACTGATCACTCTCTTCCCAGCATCTTCTTTCTCAGCCGTGGGCATATAGGAGGGACCCACCTCCCCTCCCGGCTTAAGATCTGCTAAAGGGGAAGAAAGATAGATGCAGATCCTAAGGAGAGAGCCACCCCATCATACCTCAAAAGGGCCCCGGCTGAAACTAAGGAAAATTGGCGAAACAAGCAAGGGTGCTGTTTTCCTGATGAACCAGATACCAGCACAAGGGGGAAGGAGACCAACACAGAGAAAAATCAACTCCTACCTAACCAGAGAGCCAGAGCCCCAGAGGCCCCCAACACCTCAGCACTGAAGCAGACCAAAAATGAACCCAACATGGCTCAGGGAAATTTTGCGGAAGAGGGGGCGGAAAGAATGTCAGAGCCACATGTTGGGTCATGATATGCAGAGACATTTATCTTACACATAACTGTGGGCTAACTCCACGATGCACGACCCATATACCTCAACAAGGAGGGGCCAAGGGGAGGGGGTAGGACATGGATGAGCCTAATAATGGTACCAAACTGCCTGTACTTGCTGAATACAAAGCTAACTAAAAAAAAAAAAAAAAGATCTGCTAAAGGTCAGCCTCCCACCAAGGACCTGGAGGTCTTGGGAGCCCACAGGGTTCCTTTCCATGGGCCTAGGAAGATCTTGGTTCGGAGCCTCTAGGTTTTCTAGCATTTGTCAACATTGCGGAAGGAAGGTTCAGTATGGTTTTGTTTTGTCTGTTGAGCCAGGCTTTCTCTATGTAGCCAAGACTGGCCTAGAACTCCAGATCCTTCTGCCTAAGCCTCCTGAGAGACAAGAGATGTGGCCCACTAAGCCAGCACTCATCACTTTGAGTCAACTAAGAAAAGCACGCTTTAGAAAAAACAAAAAAGAACTGGGGGGGGGGAGGCGGGGGGAGGGGAGCAAGGGAAGAGGATTACTATGAGTTCGAGGCCACCCTGAGACTACATAGTGAATTCCAGTTCAGCCTGGCTGAGAGTGAGACTCTACCTTGGAAAAAAAAAAAACAAAAAACACCACCACCACCACCAACAAAAAATCCATAAATAATCTTTGCAAAAGAACTGAAGAACTTCTTACTAGGTAATATTCTTTAGAATGACAGTATTTAAAGTATCCACCAATTGTCTTGGCTCTCTTTCTTTCAAAATAATACTCAGTGGAGGTTCAAAGGGGAAAGTGGGGAGTGGAGAGAACTACCATGGGATATTGTTTACAATCATAGAAGTTGTTAATTATAAAAAATAAAAATTTAAAAAATACAGTTATTCTGACGTAAAACAATTTTGAGGTGTGCAATGATCCAATGGTCACAATGCACAAGCATGAAAATGTAAACCATTTATAGATCTCCTTTTCTCAAGTGGATACTGACATGTTCAGATGAAGTAAGGTCTCAGTACATTTTATGTGATTTCTTCTCATGGCTATTGACTATTGATCAAGTAGAATAAACATTTCTAGTTTTGTAGGCAAAAAAAAAAAAAAAAAAAAAAAACCCAAACAAACAAGAGAGATGTTCTGGGGAGATAGCTAATGGTTAAAAGCACTTGCTTGCAAAGCCTGACCGCTGGGGTTCAATTTCCCAGTGTGCACATAAAGCCAGATGTATAAAGTGGCACATAGGTCTGGAGTTCATTTCCAGTGTGACAGGAGTCCCTGGGGTGCTCATTCTCTCTCTCTCTCTCTCTCAAATAAATAAATATTGAAAACAGAAAATCACAGGGAGTGATGTTCTGGACGTAGCAGGAGCCCACAATGAGCCCCACTTGGCTCTGAGAATGACAGTCCCCATACTAGAGGATTTGAGGAGACTCTGATGATCACACGTTTAATCTGTGCACTCTAGAACATTCTAGCAGAAATTCTGTAGATGGGCTGGGGACATGGCTCAGTGGGTAAAGAGCTTGCCAGTACAAGCATGAGGACCGGAGTTTAATCCCCAGCACCTGAATAAAGCGCCGGGTGAGGTCGCACACCTGATACCCTAGCACTCTTGGGGCTTGCTGGCCAGTGAGTCTAGCCTAATTGGTGAGTTCCAGACCAGTGAGAGACCCCATTTCAAAAAAATAAGGTGGGGGGCTGGAGGGATGATTTAGCAGCCAAGGCACTAGCCTGCAAAGCTAGAGAACCCAGGTGCGATTCTTCAGAACCCTCGTAAGGCAGATGCACAAGGCGCCGCACGCTTCTGGAGTTCCTTTGTAGTGGCTGAAGGCCCTGGTGTGCCCATTCTCTCTATCTGCCTCTCTCCCCTGCCTCTTTCTCTCTCAATTATACATAAAAATTAAAAATATTTTTTTAAATGTTTTTTAAAATTATTTATTTATTTATTTATTTGAGAGCGACAGACACAGAGAGAAAGACAGATAGAGGGAGAGAGAGAGAATGGGCGCGCCAGGGCTTCCAGCCTCTGCAAACGAACTCCAGATGCGTGCGCCCCCTTGTGCATCTGGCTAACGTGGGACCTGGGGAACTGAGTCTCGAACCGGGGTCCTTAGGCTTCACAGGCAAGCGCTTAACCGCTAAGCCATCTCTCCAGCCCACTTTGGGCTGGAGAGATGGCTTAGCGGTTAAGGCACTTGCCTGCAAAACCTAAGGACCCATGTTTAACTCACCAGATCCCACGAAAGCCAGACACACAAGGCGGCACAAGCACGCAAGGTTGTGCCCATGCGCACAAGGTGGCGCACGACTCTGGAGTTCAATTCCAGTGGCTGGAGGCCCCGGCAGCCAATTTTCTCTCTCTCGTTCTCTCTCATAAAACATTTTTTTTAAATAAAAAATAAGGCAAATAAAAACAAAGTCGGAGAATGATTGAAAAAAAATACCCACTGTCAACCTTTGACCTCCACACGCACATGCACACCATGCTCACTCAGAAGGAGGGTGGGAGAGAGAGAGGTGGGGACAGAAGAAAGGAAGAAGGAGAGAGAGAGAGAGAGAGAGAGGAAGGAAGGAAGGAAGGAAGGAAGGAAGGAAGGAAGGAAGGAAGGAAGGAAGGAAGGAAGGGGAAGGGAAGGAAGGGAGAAAGAAAGAAAGAAAGAAAGGAAGGAAGAAAGAAAGAAAGAAAGAAAGAAAGAAAGGAAGGAAGAAAGAAAAGGGAAGGGAAGGAAGGGAGAGAGAGAAAGAGAGAGAGAAAGAAAGAAAGAAAGAAAGAAAGAAACAAACAAACAAACAAACAAACAAAGAAAAGAAGGAAGGAAGGAGGAAAGAAAGGGGGAGGGAAGGAAGGGAGAAAGAAAGAAAGAAAGAAAGAAAGAAAGAAAGAAAGAAAGAAAGAAAGAAAGAAAGAAAGAAAGAAAGAAAAGGGACGGGAAGGAAGGGAGAGAGAAAGAGAGAAGAAAGAAAGAAAGAAAAAGAAAGAAAGAAAGAAAGAGGAAGGGAAGGAAGGGAGAGAGAAAGAAAGGAAGGGAAGGGAAGGAAGGGATAGAGAAAGAAAGAGGGAGAGAGAGAGGGAAAGAGGCGGCAGAAGCTGCATTTTGCAGACCTGAAGTCGTGGGGTTCCACCATGAGGTGGAGTGAGGTGAGGTTGCAGTTCCCATGTCATCCGGCATTTGGGGTCTCAGCAGATCTTCAGCTCCCCCCGTTTCTCTATAGAAGCCATCTTGGAGCTGGTACAGCCAATATGTGCAAATACTTAACCTGGTATTTATATTAACAACTAGATTTAATATATTATGTTGATTGTAACTCTGTTAATGCTGAGTAATGATCTTGCCCCCCTAACCTGGTTTGGCTCCAATCACCAGCTAATTAGACCAAGTTCAGGCCCTGGAGAGCAGGGAATGATATGTGCCTGTGTATTTGTAAAGAAATCTCACTGGAATCAGAGCTGGTCACCCATTCTATCCTTAAAGGTAGCACACAACTTAAAACATCTGTCTCCTCCTATGCAGCTGGACCTAGTGCAGCACTCTGTATTTATTTGATTTTGTTTAGGCAAAAATATATAAAGTATTTTTCTGTGTACTTTCATCACAGCAGGATAGACATAGTGTGAAATGATACTTAGGGCTTATAAGAAAAGCAGCCCCCTGGCTCTGACCCACCAGAAGAATTGTTTGGCACATCTCATAATTTTCCTTTCGTGTTTATTTTATTTTACTTTATTTTTTGCAGGGTCTCCTAGCCCAGGCTGACCTGGAACTCATTTGGTAGCTCAGGCAGGCCTTGAACGCTACCTAGCGGTGGTGCTGGGATTAAAATAGGACATTTTCTTGGTCACTCTTGAAGTTTTTAGACGATGTCCAAAATAACCCATTGTCTTTTACTCATCTGCCTGTTTTCCTTGAGATAAAGTCTCTTACTCAACCCTCAGCTGCCATTTTCATCACTAAATTTTTTTTAACGTTAATTAATTAATTTTGGTTTTTAGAGGTAGGGTCTCACTCTAGCTCAGGCTGACCTGGAATTCACTATGTAGTCTCAGGCTGGCCTCAAACTCACAACGTCTACCTCCTGAGAGCTGAGATTAAAAGCGTGCACCACCACACCTGATCTTTAATTTTTTTTAATATTTTTATTTATTTATTTAAGAGAGAGGCAGAGAAAGGTGCCAGGGCTGCTAGCCACTGCAAACAAATTTCAGACACGCGTGCCATCCTGTGCATCTGGCTTACATGGGTCCTGGTGAATCAAACTTGGGCTCTTTGGCCTTGCAGACAAGCACCTTAGCCACTAAACCACCTCTCCAGCCCCACCATTGTCTTTTAGTTAGCAAGCCCCAGTGGTTCTCTGGTCTCTACCCCACTTTAGGGTATGGCCATGCTCAGCTGTTGTCATGGATGATGGGGAATCGAACTTGGTGGTCTCGGGTCCTCATTCTTGTGTTTCAAGCACTGTTACCCAGTGAGCCAATCCCCAGCCCCCACCTCATTTTTCTTGAGGCAGAGTCTCTCATTTCTCACTGTCCCATTCCATTTTCAAGCTTCCAGAACTTTTCTTGTTTGTTTGTTTTTGTTTTTCGAGGTAGGGTCTGACTGTAGCCCAGGCTAACCTGGAATTCACTGTGTAGTCTCAGGCTAGCCTCGAACTCACGTTGCTCCTCCTACCTCTGCCTCCAGAGTGCTGGGCTTACAGGTGCGTACCAGCAAGCCTGGCTTTCTGCCTTTCTTCTTGCTGTAGGGACAGCAATACTTTTAACACGCTGAACTTGAAGGGGCACGAGCTTTCTTCATATCCTGTGACCGGATCTTCCACGTTCAGTGTACCGTCTTCATGAGAGGACCACATGGAGGACATCTACACTCAGTGACAAAAGCTGGACACAGAAGACAGCTTGATGAATCCAGGTGGTCCCCTTCATGGGATAGTGGTGTTGGCAGGGGAAGGGGGGAAGGATATAAGGTCCAGTTCTGGATGGTCCTGGAGACCTACCATGCAGTATGGCACCTGAGCCAACAGTGCTACACTGAGTGCTTCAGAATGTGCTAGAAGGAGAGGTCTTATGCCAAGGGTTCTCATCAGAAAAGTACAGGTAACAGTGGTGACAGTGAGGAAGCATTTGGGAGGACGGCTGTGTCTAGAATGTTCACTGTGGTCTGGCTTCATAGATATTTATCTTCATCCCCATCAACTTGTTGACAGAAAACATGTGCTGTTTACATTTTAAAGCAACCACAGTAAAGTTTGTTTTTTTTTTTTGTTTTTTTTTTTAATGAACAAACAGGGCTTGGAGAGATGGCTCAGCGGCTAAAGGCACTTGCATTGCAAAGCTCAGCTGCCCCAGTTTGATTCCCCAGCACCCAGGTAAGCCAGGTGCACAAAGTGGTACATGCGTCTGGACTTTGTTTGCAGTGGCAAGAGGCCCTGGCATGCCCGTATTCTCTAATCCCCCACCCCCCTCCTTGCAAATAAATAAAAATAAAACTAGTTTTAAAAGATAAACAAGGGGCTGGAGAGATGGTTTAGCGGTTAAGCGCTTGCCTATGAAGCCTAAGGACCCCAGTTCGAGGCTCGATTCCCCAGGACCCATGTTAGCCAGATGCACAAGGGGGCGCATGCATCTGGAGTTCGTCTGCAGTGGCTGGAGGCCCTGGCGTGCCCGTTCTCTCTCTCTCTCTCTCTATCTGCCTCTTTCTCTCTCTCTGTCTGTCACTCTCAAATAAATAAATAATTAAAAAAAGATAAACAAACACATGGCAACTTAATGCTTAATTTAAAATTTTTTTTGTTATTTTTATTTATTTATTTGAGAGCAACAGACAAAGAGGCAGAGAGAGAGAGAGAGAGAGAGAGAGAGAGAATGGGTGCGCCAGGGCCTCCAGCCACTGCAAACAAACTCCAGACGTGTGCGCCCCCTTGTGCATCTGGCTAACGTGGGTCCTGGGGAGTCGAGCCTTGAACTTGGGTCCTTAGGCTTCACAGGCAAGTGCTTAACCGCTAAGCCATCTCTCCAGCCCAATGCTTAATTTTTAAAGCATAGCATATGATACATCTGCCGCCCCCCAATTACTACTATTTATTTGCATGTGTAAGTGTGTGTGTGCATGTTTGTGTGGGCGTGTGTTGCATGGGTGTGTGCATGTGTGTGGAGACCAGAGGTCGATTGTCTTTTTAGTCACTCTCTACCTTACTTCCTTCCTTTCTTTCTTTTCTTTTTTTTTTCGTTCTTTTTCTGAGGTAGGGTCTCACTCTAGCACAGGCTAGCCTGGAATTCACTATGTAGTCTCAGGGTGGCCTCGAACTCACAGCGATCCTCCTACCTCTGTCTTCCTAGTGCTGGATTAAAGGCGTGCGCCACCATGCCCGGCTTCCACCTTGTGTTCTGAGACAAGGTCCCTCATTGAACCTAAAGTGCACTGAGGTGGCTGGACTAGCTGGCCAGGGTGCTCTGGGGACCCTCCTGTGTCTACCTCCCCAGCCCTGGGATTCAAGGCTCACCCTCGCCACTTGTCATCTTTTACAAAGGAGCAGGGGATCCAAACTCGGGTCCTCATACTTAGAAGCATTTACCCACTGAGCCATCCCTCCCGTTGGGTGCTTGAAAATGTAGAACAGGGCTGGAGAGATGGCTTAGTGGTTAAAGCATTTGCCTGCAAAGCCAAAGGACCCAGGTTCAATTCCCCAGGACCCATGTAAGCCAGATGCACAAGGGGGGGGGTGCATGTATCCTGAGTTCGTTTACAGTGGCTGCAGGCCCTGGTGTGCCCATTCTCTCTCTGCTTACAAATAAATAAATAACATTTATTTAAAAAAAAAAAAAAGAAAAGAAAAGAAAATGTAGAAACAAAGCTGGGAGTGGTGGCGCACGCCTTTAATCCCAGCACTCAGGAGGCAGAGTAGCAGGATCACCATGAGTTCGAGGCCAGCCTGAGACTACATGGTGAATTCCAGGTCAGCCTGGGCTACCGCAAGACCCTATCTTGAAAAACCAAGATAAATAAATACATAAGATGTAGAAACAATCCTGGCAGGCTCAGCTCACTCATTTTGGGACTGAACTTTCAGCTCACTGGACTTGGAAGTTGAAGAGATTCTGGTCTTGCTGAACTTTACAGCTGAGCCCAGATCCCTGAAGGCAGGTCCGGCCCACAGGATGAACCCACGTCCTGCCCCAGAAGGGGGCATGAGAGAGAGATGTGAACTTCGTGAGATGCTTACCACTAAACCCATTGACCATCCCTGGATAGTGACAGCCCTGGAGCCCAGGGACAGACTACGCGTCCACATTCCCAAACCAAGCTCCTGGGATGGGATCGTTTCTCAGAGCACTGACAGCGAGAAAGGCATCTTCCAGTCTGGGGTTAGAACAAGGACAAATACTGCCTGAAGAATTAGGATTAAGTTGCGCAACTGAAAAAAACATGAAAAACACACATGACGTTTAAACCCACAAGCTGCTTTTGGCTTGAGTTTCGATTCTTTTAATTTTATTATTTTTTAAAAGGCCTCGCTGCAGGTGTCCAAAGCCAATTATTTTGAGAGAAACCTGGTCCTCTTGCTTTATAGTCACGAACCAACTCCGATTAAAGCGATCTTCTAACGAGCTCGAGGAGACAGTCTGCGTCAGTATGGGCTCCTGCTTGCCTTGTTTCAATAACAGTTTCTATGGAAACAAATCACTGACCTACTTCCTCCCACCTCCGAGTAAACACAGGGCTTCCACTTTCCCTAGTATCCCGGAATTCCTTGGACAGATCTCTGGAGGACTTTGGCACAAGTGTGCCGTGTTTCCTCTGGTCCCAACAGGGTCAGCCTTGTGTGGGCTTCTGTCGCCAAAGCTGGGCTAATGTCAGATCCCTCTTAGATTGGCACTGGACACTGCCTGAGCTTGCTGGCCTTGCTTTCCTTCCATGTCCATTTGCACTGGACAAACCAGGGCGTCCAGAGTTCCCCTTGTGCATCTGGCTTTATGCAAGTACTGGGGAATTGAACCTGGGTCCTTTGGCGTTGCTGGCAAGCACCTTAACTGCTGAGCCATTTCTCTCCAGCCTGTGGCCAGAGTTCCTTTTCGCTACTGAACTGTGGCTCAGGAAAGAACACACAGAATGCTCACACGCACGGGCACCCCTCCTTTCACGACACTACTAGAAATGAGTAGATAATGTAAGCTGTCCTGGGGCCCTAGCATCCTGCAAAGCTGTGATGCTCTCCGTGTCCTGGGTACTGGAACTCCATGAAACCAGTGACCCGAGGCTCTCCGCCAGCACCTCCCCACTCTCATCTCCAAGGACAGGCCCCTGTAGAAATATTGAAAAAGCGGGTCTAGAAAGATGGCTCAGCAGTTAAGGTGCTTGCTTGCAAAGCCTAAGGATCCAGGTTCCATTCCCCAGTGTCCATGTAAAGCCAGATGTAGCAGGTGTCACGTGCTTCTGGAGTTCAAGGCCCTGGCATGCCCATCCCCCCCCCTCAGAAGAGGGAAAGATTGGAAAAAGTGTCCCATGCTTAACTTTATTTACTGCTTGCTGTTTTCATGACCTGCCCACCCTCCCCTTAGCTGGGTTATTGTGTGAGATGGAAAATTACAGATGCGCTTGAAGAAAAAAGAAAGTTTCAATATGCCAGCGCTGTCTCCAAGCACAGCAACAAAGAGGAGATGAATTAGCAACTCTACATAACAGCTTTAAAATAATGGAAATATAAAATGGCCGGAGCAGTTAATATCTTTCATCTGGAAGCTCTATTTTTAAAACTGGAGAGAGCCAGGCACGGTGGCACATGCCTTTCCTCCCAGCACTCAGGAGGCTTAGGTAGGAGGATGGCTGTGAGTTTGAGGCTAGCCTAAAACTAACTCCACGTCAGCAAGACCCCACCTCATAAAACCAAAAAAAAAAAAAAAGAAAAAAGAAAAGAGAGAGAAAGAATGAACAAATGAAAGAAAGGAAGAAAGGAAGAGAGGAGAGAGGAAAGAAAGAAAAAAGAGCAAATGAAAGGAAGGAAGGGAGGAGGAGGGAGGAAAGAAAGGAAAGAAGGAAGAAAGGAGGAAAGAAAGGAAGAAGAAAAAGAACAGAATGAATACAGAGGATGGAAGGGTCTTTGGAAGGAATGGGGAGAATTACACAAAAGTACCTTCAATAAGAGGGGGGAACCCTGATAGTCATGCCCCCTTGAAGGTGGGAGAAAGCTTAACTCTAAAACCATGGGCTCTGTCTGGTAAATCCCAGGGCCAGAATTAGGTCCCCCGCCACACACACACAGTGAGCTGTTGGTCAGGGAGATTCATGAGGTCCTGAAATTGTGCAGGTCATTATTAGAGCTCTTGATTACCTGCCAGAACTAAAAGGTAAGACCCTATTGCTGAAGACGCCTCAGCCAGTGGTCACAGGACATGAAGAGACCACGCTGGAACTGAGAGGGAAACCAGTTCCTGCCTGGCTAGCCCTCATGCTGATGGAATGGGCTATGGGCGTTGCTGGGGGATAATGGTTATCAACAATGGGATTAAACGGGGACCATGCAAGCTATGAAATCAACCAGCTGGGCGAGAAGTACACACCTGTGCAAAAGTTGCACACAGCCTATGCAGGTGACCAACTGTTCTTGGATTGAATGTGAGACTCACTCAGTGGGAGAGAACTCATATCCGGCACTGGGAACCAACTGAGATTCCCATGATGAGGAAACTCATAAACTCCAGAGAGAATATTATCTCAAAAGGTCTCTCCAGTTAAGCGCTTGCCTGTGAAGTCTAAGGACCCCGGTTCGAGGCTCGGTTCCCCAGGTCCCACGTTAGCCAGATGCACAAGGGGGCACACGCATCTGGAGTTCGTTTGCAGAGGCTGGAAGCCCTGGCACGCCCATTCTCTCTCTCCCCCTCTATCTGTCTTTCTCTCTGTGTCTGTCACTCTCAAATAAATAAATAAATAATAAAAATTTTTAAAAAAATTAAAAAAAAACTGGTCTCTCCAATAACTATGTGTATCCCCTTAAATCCAAGCTGCTCTCACTTTTGCTTGGAGACTGTTTAATATTACAGATGGCAGAGGACACTAGGGAGAGTCAGGATCCATCGAGACAGCAAGAAAAGAAAGACCATGTACCATGCGATGGGTCACCCAGGGCCCCGGAGTCATTGCAAAGCAACCAGCGACAATGAGACGACTGCTCTTACTGCAAGCCTGAACACCAGTCCCAGCGTGATGCCGACAGACACTGTGGCCGCTCATATCTCATCAAAACATAAATCCAGGGCTGGGGAGATGGCTTAGTGCTTAAGGTGCTTGCCTGCAAAGCCAAAGGACCCAGGTTTGATTCCCCAGGACCCATGAAAGCCAGATGTACAAGGTGGCGCATGCGTATGGAGTTCATTTGCTGTGGCTGGAGGCCCTGGCATGCTCATTCTCTCTCGCTCGCTCATAAACAAATAAAAATTAAAAAAAAAAACAACAGAAATTCCAGATGCTACATAGAATTCAATACTAAACTATATATATATATATATATATATATATATATATATACTTACTTTTTTTTAAACTTTTTTTAAAATTTATTTATTTATTTATTTGAGAGCGACAGACACAGAGAGAAAGACAGATAGGGGGAGAGAGAGAGAATGGGCGCGCCAGGGCTTCCAGCCTCTGCAAACGAACTCCAGACGCGTGCGCCCCCTTGTGCATCTGGCTAACGTGGGACCTGGGAAACTGAGCCTCGAACCGGGGTCCTTAGGCTTCACAGGCAAGCGCTTAACTGCTAAGCCATCTCTCCAGCCCCTAAACTATATTTTTTAAAACTATTTTATTTATTTATTTGAGAGTAAGAGAGAGAGAATGGGCATGCCAGGGCCTTCAGCCACTGCAAACAAACTCCAGACGCATGTGCCCCCTTTTGCACCTGGCCTACATGGGTCCTGGGGTATAGAAGCTGGATCCTTTGGCTTTGCAGGCAAGTGCCTTAACCGCTAAGCCATCTCTCCAGCCCTTAAATCATATTTCTAACAAACCTACCAAGGCTCAGGGAATATTGCAGAAGAAGGAGCAGAAAGGTTATAAGAGCCACAAGCCACAGGGTGAGCAGAATTAGCACTAGAAACAGACCTCCCCTCCCCACCACACACACACTGAGTGAAGCCTTCAGGACCCCATAGTGAATAACAAGAACCCCACTGAGGAGTGTCCTAAATGAAGTGAGGGCTGGAAAAGATGGTTTAGCATTTAAGGCATTTGCCTTCAAAACCAAAGGACCCAGGTTTGATTCCACAGAACCCATGTAAGCCAGATACACAAGGTGGTGCGTGCATTTGGAGTTTGTCTGCAGTGGCTAGAGGCCATGACATACCCATTCTCTTTTTGCCTCTCTCTCTCTTTAATAAGTAAATTATATATATATATATATATATATATATATATATACACACATACATACATATGTGTGTGTGTGTGTGTGTGTGTGTATTTGTTTGTTTGTTGAGGTAGGCTCTCACTCTATCCCAGGCTGACCTGGAATTCACTATGTATTCTCAGGGTGGCCTTGAACTCATGACGATTCTCCTACCCTTGCCTCCCAAGTGCTGGGATTAAAGGTGTGCACCACCATGCCCGGCTCAAATAAAATATTTTTAAAAATAAATTTTAAAAAGACACAGCCCATTTTATCACCTTTGAATCTGGCTCTCCTTGACTCTGAGTTGTGTGGTGATAACTGTTTCTGCTCCCCCACCCCCACCCCCGTGAAGGGAAGCCATCCATGTTTGTGCACTCTTAGTGAACTTCAGGATGAGAGAGATGGGAAAATGGTGAAATGACCTCTGAAGATACAGATGGGATGGGACCCAACCCAAAACAAGCCTTGTGGCAAAGCTAGCCTCAACTGTTGGCCTACAGAATCATGAACCTTACAAACGACTATCATTTAGATTTTTTTTTTTAATTGAGAGTGAGAGAGAGTGTGTTTGTGCACACACACACACACACCAGGGCCTCTTGCAAGTGAATCCCAGATGTGTACACCACTTTGTGCATCTGACCTGCTCTAGTTTTGGTTATG
Source organism: Jaculus jaculus (assembly GCF_020740685.1). Taxonomy (NCBI): domain Eukaryota; kingdom Metazoa; phylum Chordata; class Mammalia; order Rodentia; family Dipodidae; genus Jaculus; species Jaculus jaculus. The sequence goes on along the minus strand of NC_059116.1, from coordinate 19,161,217 downwards.
GTGATCTTCTTGCAGGCTCTTGAGATTGGTTGTTTGACTGTTCTGTGTGAAGTATTCCCTGAAGTATTCTCTGCAGATTTGGCTTTGTGTTCATATAATCATAGAGTTGACCTTTTTCATGGAAAGTTTTCCTTTTACCCTCTATTATGAACAATATGTTCACTGGGTACAGTAGCTTGTGTTGGAAGCCATAAATTTTTAGACTTTGAAGTGTTCCATTCCAGACCCTTTCTGGCTTTCAGGGTTTCCATTGAGAAAGCTGACATAATTCTGATGGAGTTACCTTTGTATGTAGTGAGTTGTTTCTCTCTTGCTGCTTTTAGCACTCTCTCTCTTTGTTTTCATCATTAAAAGTTTTAACTATGATGTGCCTTGGAGAGTTTCTTCTTTGGCCCTGTTTAGTGTTCTGTAAAGTTCTTGTATCTAGATGGACCTCTTTTTTGAAAGTTTGGGAAAATTTTGTTCAATAATTTTGTTAAATATGTTCTCTATGCCTCTGGCCTGGATTTCCTCTCCTTCTGGTATACCCATGATCTGGATGTTTGGACATTTTAGGGTATCCTGTGGGTTCCCTCATATTCTGTTTGCATGATTTTTTGAACTTAGCAAAGTTTTTGGCCTCCTAAATTTCTTCCTGACTTGTCTTCCAGCTCAGGGGAGATCTGCCTTCCACATGAATAACTTTGTTGGTGAGGGGTTCTAGAGAGGTTTCTAAAAGCTCTATTGGATTTTTGTCTTCTGTTGTATTACTTTGCATCATGTCTGTCTCTTTTTTGATGTAAGATTTCAGTTCCAGGTCTGATTTTCTTGATGCTTCCTGGAATTCATTCTTGCATTTTGATCATGCTTTCATTCAGCTTAATCAGCTGGTTATTGAGATCTTCCATTTGATGATTTGCCTTCAATTTATGTATATCTCTTTTGAGGCTTCTCTGGTTTTCTTCAATTAAGTTAAGCCTAGTGACAAAAGCTGAGTGCTTTAAGGGATGATTCTGCTCTATTTCATTTATGCAATTGTTGGCTTTTTGATCATTTGCTCCCAGTTCAGAAATTCTATTGATCAGGGTCACATAGCTTATTGTGCTTTCACTTTGGGATTCAATTTCTATTGTATTCCCTATGATTTCATTGGAGGCTTCCACTGTGGGACTAGACATCCTTGGTGGAGATCTCTCAGTTTTCTGACCTTCCTTTTTTTCTTTTTCTTTTTTTTTTTCCCTTTGTGGTCTACTCATCTCAGGGAAAAGTCTTATTTTATTGAGGAGGAAACAAGTATTTGTCCTTATAGGATCTTCAGTGAGTGTTCTGTTTTAAATGTGCACAGGGGCTGGAGAGATGGCTTAGCGGTTAAGCGCTTGCCTGTGAAGCCTAAGGACCCCGGTTCGAGGCTCGGTTCCCCAGGTCCCACGTTAGCCAGATGCACAAGGGGGCGCACGCGTCTGGAGTTCGTTTGCAGAGGCTGGAAGCCTTGGCGTGCCCATTCTCTCTCTCTCCCTCTATCTGTCTTTCGCTCTGTGTCTGTCACTCTCAAATAAATAAATAAAAATGCAAAAAAAAATAAAAAAATAAAAAAATAAAAAATAAATGTGCACAGGACTGGAGTAGGATGGGGTTGACAAGTACATCAAAGGCACTGGCCACTGAGAGCTCTGGCCTCCTCATTCTACTTGCATTCATTCTTTAGCGTGTGGGGATCAGGGGTTGGGGAACCAGGAGCCCGGAAGCCTGAGAGCCAGTGGCAAGAGGTCAGCTCCTACACCACCTTCTGGCTCAGCGGAACAGGGATTTGGGTACTCAGGGGCCAACCTGGAAACCCCAGCTGAAGGCCTGCTTCCAGAGCCCACACACAGGGACCAAGCTGCACCAAGCCAGCATCAGGGGAACCCCGGGCCAGGGAACTGGGAGGTGGGGAAGGAACTGGGAGCTCTGGCTTATTCATTCCATGTGTGCACCCTCCAGATCAGGGGATCCAGGAGTTGGGGACCCAGGGGCCATTCAGTCAGGAAGGATGAGCCAAGGACCTGCATTGGCAGCAAGCTCACAGGGTCCAGGCAGCCCCCAAGCCGCTAGTGTGGCTTATTATTTAGCAATTACTCCTTCTTCTCATTTTACCAGCTTCTCCACCTCCCAGCAAGAGGCTTCTTGTTCTGTGAAAAATTCTGTCCTTCTGTCCAAGCGCCATGAGGTTAAAGTCCCTGACTCTGGAACACTTACTTAGCTGTCTTGGACAAGTCCTGCCGCTATATTGAGCATCTGTGTGCCTATGCACATCTTGCTTGTGTTTCCTGCAGGGGATCTGTGAGAAGGGGCAGGGGAGCAGCTTGGATTCCCCCAGGCTGGGGTGGAACCTCCAGGAAGAGCCACTGATGAGTGCTTTCACAGAACAAGCACACTGTCCAACTTCGCCATGCCACTTGGCTCTATGCTGTGTGAAGACCCGCAGGAACATCTGTGGAATGCACTGAAGGGCTGTCCAGAGCAGGGTGCGTTTATATGAGAAAATATGGTACAGTCGTTAGGAGAATTTTCTGGAAGGATTTACATATTTTTGATTTTTATACTTATCAATGAATATCATTCTATTATACATTTATTTTATGTGTAAGTTGTATGTATTACATATTATTATAGTATATATATATTATTACATATTATATATGTAATATAGGTATGTAATATGTATTATATGTGTAATTATACAAACATTTAAGTTACAGAAGGTTGCAGGACATGATACCTTCTTATATATTTTTATTTATTTGCAAGGAGAGAAAGAGAGAGAGAATGGGTGCACCAGGGCCTCTAGCTGCTGCATTTGAACTCCAGGTGCGTATACCACCTTACGCAACTGGCTTTATGTGGGTACTGGAGAATCGAACCGGGGATGGTTAGGCTTTGCAGGCAATCACCTTAACCATTGAGCAATCTCTCCAGGCCTAATACTATTTATTAAAATACTTTTATTTATTTGCATGTAGTGATCGTGTGGAGAGAGAGAGAGGGAAAGAGAGAAAATGAGAATGTACATGGACATACCAGGGCCACCAGCCTCTGCAAATGAACTCCAGATGCAAGCGCCACTGTGCATCTGGCTTTACATGGGTACCGGGAAGTCAAACTCAGGTCATTAGGCATTGCAGACAAGTGCCTTAATGGCTGAGCCATCTCTCCAGCCCCTGTTTTTATAAAGAACAGAAGTAAGAAACTTGGGGACTGGAGAGATAGCTCAGTGGTTAAGAGTGCTTCTCATACAAGGATGAGGACCCGAGAGGGCCTGAGGCCACCTGAGTTCAATTCCCTAGCACCCACATAAACAGCTGCATGTACCCATGCACATCTGTAACCCTAGGCCTGTGGGGAGCAGAGATTGAAGACTCGCTGGGGCTTTGGAAGCAATAGCAAGCTCTGCAATTATTAAGAGACCCTGTGTCAAGAAAAGGCAGGTATGGGCTGGAGAGATGGCTCAGCGGTTAAGGCACTTGCCTGCAAAGCCTAAGGACCCAGGTTCAATTCTCCAGGTCCCATGTAAGCCAGATGTACATGGTGGCACATGTGTCTGGAGTTCGTTTACAGTGGCTAGAGGACCTGGCATATCCATTCTCTCTCTCTCTCTCTCTTGTCTCTAATAAATAATTAATTTAAAAAAAAAAAGAAAAAGCAAGTACCAGGGAGTGGTGGTGCACACCTTTAATCCCAGCACTTGGGAGGCAGCAGTAGGAGGATCCCCAAGAATTTGAGACTACATAGTGAATTCCAGGTCAGCCTGGGCTAGAGCGAGACCCTACCTCAGAAAAACCAGAAAAAAGAAAGAAAGAAAGAAAGAAAGAAAGAAGGAAGGAAGGAAGGAAGAAAGAAAGAAAGAAAGAAAGAAAGAAAGAAAGAAAGAAAGAAAGAGGAGAAGGAAAGAAAGAAAGAACAGGAAGAACAGGAAGAAAAAGCAGGTGGTTGGAAACGTCTGTCTCCTCTGGGCTCTGCAGGCACATGCATGGGATTATATATCTGCCAATGATTATACCACATACACTGCACACACACACACACACACACACACACACACACACACTACGTCACACATACTATGTACAAGAATGAAAAAAGAGAACGCTTTTGTATACAGTTTTCTATGGTTGACTGGAGGCAGACATTCACAACAGCACAAGGGTTGAAGCAATCTCATTGTTCAGGTAGGTAGGGGCTTTACTTAATGTCCTTGTATGACAAATGCCTACACAGGAAATTGTCTTTGGCTGCTTAAAAATACTAATATGCAGGGCTGGAGAGATGGGTCAGTGGTTAAGGCACTTGCTGCAAAGCTTAAGGACTCAAGTTCATTTCCCCAGTACCCACTTAACAACAGATATACAAGGTGGCATATGTATCTGGAACTCCTTTGCAGTGGCTAGAAGCCCTGGCACACCCATTCTCTCTTTCTAACTGCCTCTTTCTCTCTCTTGCTCAAATAAATAAATAATAAAAGTGCTGGCATGTATATATTTAAGTAGTTATATACATATATACATAGCAATATTAATGAACATGAAATAGCACTCTAGGAAATAGAAACACATAGAAAATTCTCAGAGGGGACAGACCTCAAGTGTCCATGGCAGCTCAAGGATGATTCTGTCATGTGTGCATTCACTGACTGCACCTGCGTTTTCCCCTCTTGCCAAATGAACATGTGGGAAAGGAGAGAGGGGGAAATAGCACGGAAATGCTCCAGTAATGGAGGCAGGAAGGCCAAGGGGGCCAGGGGGCACTCAAACTGCGCAGCGTCTCTGAACAACGGGATATGAGAGCATTTGCAATGGAAATGATCAGCGAGAAAGGCAGCTCGAGCGATTTAGCTGGTGGACTGGGCAACTGACCAGCCATGTATAATGCCCTTGGCTCCTACAACGTGATGAGGGTGAATGAGATAATTAATATTTATAAAGTGCTTTAATAAGCCTGCAGGAAAAGCCGTGGTGTACTGCAACTGGGGATGGCCCACTCTTATTCCTGTCTTCAGAGGGACCAAGCAGTCTCCTTTTAAGGGTCCCAGAAAGATTGCTTACATTAGGAGGGGTGCATATGGGTGTGTTTTTATACACACACACACACACACACACACACAAACTAGATTAGAGGAAGCATTCTCTGTCCTTTGGACTTTGAATCTTATAAGCTCAAAGCAAAAGGACTGAGGAAATGGCTTAGCAGTTATAGCATTGGCTTGCGAAGCCCAAGGACCTGGGTTTGATTCCCCAGAACCCTTGTAAGCCAGATGTTCAATGAGGCACATGTGTTTGGAGTTCGTATGTAGTGGCTAGAAGCCCTGGAGTGCCCATTCTCCCTTTCTCTCTGTCTCTTTCTTTCTCATAAATAAAAAAGTAAAATATTTTTTAAAAAATCAAAGCAAGAGATTTTTTTAAAGTTTTTTAAAAATAATTTTGTTTATGTATTTGCAAGCAGAGAGAGAGAGAGAGAGAAAGGGGGGATGGAAAGATGGCTTAGCATTTAAGGCATTTGCCTGCAAAGCCAGAGGACCCCAGTTCAATTCCCCAGGACCCACATAAGCCAGATGCACAATGTGAAGCATGTATCTGGAGTTCCTTTGCAGTGGCTGGAGGCCCTGGCATGCCCATTCTGTCTCTCCCACCCTTTGCCTTTCTCTCTCTCTCTCAAATAAGTAAATAAATAAAAATGTTATAAAAAGAAAGGAGTATCCAGGCCACTATCTACTACAAACAGACCAAAGATGCATACTCCACTTTGTGCATCTGGCTTTATGTGGGTACTGGGGAATCCAACTTGGGTCGGTAGGCTCTGCAAGGAAAGTGCCTTAACAGCTGAACCATCTCTCCAGCCCAAAAGACCTTTTTTTGTTGTTTGTTTGTTTTGAGGTAGGGTCTCATTGTAGCCCAGGCTGACCTAGAATTCACCATGTAGTCTTAGGGTGGCCTCAAACTCATGGGGATATCTATCTCTGCCTCCCAAGTGCTGGGATTGAAGGCGTGCACCACCACACTCAGCCAAAAGACTGTTTGTTAACCTTTCTGAAACCTTACTTGCATGTTCATGGGTGTTATCCATTAACATATCAGCTATGCGTAAGCTGTTCCTTGGCCAGATCTTACAAATCCAGCAATCAAGAGTCCACGATCCAGGTTAAGGACGTTAGTATGGGGTGAGATAGACGTGAACTCCAGCCAGGAGCTCTCAGGCGGAAGCAAAGGACATCCAGTTGTGTCACTCTGGACTTCCCTTCTTCCTCCTGGGAACGACACACTCCACAGCTGGAAGGCGAGCTGCGTGCCTGAGCTGAGAGCTGGCTGAGGTGCCTGTGGAGTTGGTCGCTGGACATGAAACATTTCTGAGATTGCATTCCTTGGGGTGAAGGGCAGGTGGCACCCATCCTGCCCAGCCTTCAGTGGTGAAATCTACGAGGGCTTACACCACACAGCTTTGGGCAAGACATTATAATAACATAATATATAATTATATTATAATATGTAATATTATATTTAAAACATTGTTTTATTTATTTGAGAGAGAAAGAGAGAGAGAGAATGATTGTGCCAGGCCCTCCAGCCACTGCAAATGAACTCCAGATGCACGCACCACTTTGTGCATCTGACTTCCTTGGGTCCTGGGGAATCAAACCTGGGTGCTTTGCCTTTACAGGCAAATGCCTTAACTACTAAGCCATCTCTCCAGCACTGCTTTTTTTTTTTTTTTTTTTTTAATTCTGGGAAAAGGAGGAGAAAATACGATTCGCCTCCGCTTACACTCATCACAAACTCCAACTGTAAAAATTGTCGTTTTGGGACAGAAAGGCACTCAACCTTCGACAGTGTACCTATTGCAGTGAGGTTTGCTTTGCTGGTGGAAATCACCCAACCAAGAGCAACTTGTGGGAAAAAAAAACAAAAAAAGAGGTTTATTTTGGCTTACAGGGGAGGAAGCCCCAAGATGACAGGGAAAACGGTGGCATGAACAGAGGGTGGACATCACCCGCTGGCCCACATAAGGTGGACAACAGCAACAGGAGAGTGTGCCAAACACTGGCATGGGGAAACTGGTTATAACACCCATAAGCCCGCCCCCGACAATACACTGCCTCCAGGAGGCGTTAACTCCCAAATCTCCATCAGCTGGGAACCCACACCTAAGTTTATTGGGGACACCTAAGTCAAACCACCACAGTACCCCCTTCCTGACTTTTTGGATGATGGAAGATGGCCTGCTCTGTGGCTGCTCCGTGGCACCCCCTGGTGGCTATTCCTTTCTAAACCGTCGCTGGTGATTTTCTTATCTTTTTTATTTTTCGAGGTAGGGTCTCCCTCTAGCCCAGGCTGACCTGGAATTCACTATGCAGTCTCAGGGCGGCCTTGAACTCACAACGATCCTCCTACCTCTGCCTCCCGAGTGCTGGGATTAAAGGCGTGTTTCACCACGCCCGGATAACTGGTGATTTTCTTCACCTGGGCTAAGAATGATTCATCCTACAGCCCCAATGCTAGCGTGGGGCGTGTGCCCAGCGGAGGGAAATCAGCCAAAGTGCCAGGGTACTGGTGGCTAGCAGCTGGAGGAGGAGGAGGGGCCCACCGAACCGGCTCTTAGAGGGATTCGTGAGGGGCCCTGCAAAGAGAGGGGAGGCTTCCACGTGGCAAGTGGGCACTGATCCACGTTGCAGAGACAGCGACAGCGACCCCCGGAGAACCCTGCTGACACGTAAACCAGGAGGCAATATTACAGGCCGTTTTCCACCTCTGCCCAGGAATTCATTCATGAGAAGAAACACGTTCCACGGGCCCACGGGGCTGGGAGGTGTCCCCTCCCACGGAGGGCTGTGCTCAGCTGAAGCCCAGGCCATTCTGCGTGGGCTCCCATCGACGTCTAAAGAAACAGGATTCTGAGCACTCTCCTTCCATTATTACTTTTATTTTTTAACTTTTTTAGAAAAATAATTTATTTATTTATTTATTTACTTACTTCTTTAACAGAGAAAGGAGAGACAGAAAGACAGAGAGGGAGAATGGGTGTGCCAGGACCTCCAGCCACTGCAAACGAACTCCACGTGCGTCCCCTTGTGCATCTGGCTAACGTAGGTCCTGGGGAATAGAACCTGGGTCCTTAGGCTTTGCAGGCAAGCACCTTAACCGCTAAGCCATCCATCCAGCCCTTTTAAAACTTTTGTTGACAGCGTCCATAAGTATAGACAAGAGATGATAACTCCCACCCCCATCTCCATTCTCCCCTCTCAAATTCACCCCCCCACTGACTCCCTTCTTCTCCCCAATGACTCTCTCTTCTATTCTGATGTCGTCGTCTTTCCTCCTATTATGAAGGTCTCATGTAGATAGTGCCAGGCACAGTGGTCATGGATCCCCAGGCTATTCTGTGTCTGGGAGATTGTCCTGTAAGCAGTCCTACCCGTCCTTTGTCTCTTACATTCTTTGCACCACCTCTTCCACAATGGACTCTGAGCCTAGGAGGATGTGATAGAGACGTTCTGAACACTCCACTGTCACTTCTCAGCACGATGGTGTCTTTTGAGTCATTCCGGTGGTCACTGCTGTTTGAAAAGAGAAGCTTCTCTAACCAAAAGTGAGAGTACCACTCATATAAGTCCGAGGACCCAGGTTCAATTCCCCAGTACCCACGTAAGCCAGCTGCATAAAGTGGTGCATGTGTCTGGAGTTCATTTACAGTGCTAAGGGCCCTGGCACACTCAATCTCTCTTTCTTTCTCTCTGCACCTCCCTCCCTCTCTTTCTTAAATAAATAAATATAAAGTTATAAAAATATATGGGTGCAAACATTTTTAAAGTGCTTAAAGAAGCCAGGCGTGGTGGCACACACCTTTAATCCCAGCACTCAGGAGGCAGAGGTAGGAGGATTGCTATGAGTTCGAGACCACCCTGAGACTACATAGTGAATTCCAGGTAAGCCTGGGCTAGAGTGAGACCCTACCTTGAAAAACCAAAAAAAAAAGTGCTTAAAGAGAAGTTTTGTGGGCATAACATATGCATTTAGCCAGACAACAGTAGGTCATCACTGGGCTCATGACCTCCTCAGCCATGGGCTTTTGGACAAGGTTTTCGGTATTGAGCATGCATTCTCCCCTGTGGAGCACCATTCTGACTTTTTATTTTTTACTACTTTTTCTAACCAAGCTTCTGAGCAGCAGGTATATTCCAGATAGTGGCAGCAGGTGGGGCCACAGTGAGCAAGCAGCTCTATCAGGGTGGGTTTGGAATGGGCTAGGGACCCCTGGGCCCAGAGCTGTAGAATCTCTGTGAGCATTCCTTGAGCTTCATGCCAGGGTTGAGGCTCAGTAATCCTAACTTCTACCGTGAAGATCCCTGCTTGTCAGCTACTGGGTGGAAAAGATTTGAGATGATTTTTTTGTTTGCTTGTTTTTGGTTTTTGGGTTTTTTTTTTTATTTTATTTTTTATCTTTTCACAATTTTTATTAACATTTTCCATGATTATAAAAAATATCCCATGGTAATAACCCCCCTCTCCCCACACTTTCCCCTTTGAAATTCCATTCTCCATCATATTACCTCCCCATCTCAACCATTGTAGTTACATATATACAATATCAACCTATTAAGTACCCTCCTCCCTTCCTTTCTCTTCCCTTTGTATCTCCTTTTTAACTTACTGGCCTCTGCTACTAAGTATTTTCCTTCTCACACAGAAGCCCAATCATCTGTAGCTAGGATCCACATATGAGGGAGAACATGTGGCGCTTGGCTTTCTGGGCCTGGGTTACCTCACTTAGTATAATCCTTTCCAGATCCATCCATTTTTCTGCAAATTTCATAACTTCATTTTTCTTTACTGCTGCGTAGAACTCCATTGTATAAATGTGCCACATCTTCATTATCCACTCATCAGTTGAGGACATCTAGACTGGTTCCATTTCCCAGCTATTATAAATTGAGTAGCAATAAACATGGTTGGGCACATACTTCTAAGGAAATGAGATGAGTCCCTAGGATATATGCCTAGAAGTGCTATAGCTGGGTCATATGGTAGATCAATCCTTAACTATTTTAGGAACCGCCACACTGATTTCCACAATGGCTGGACCAGATTGCATTCCCACCAGCAGTGTAGAAGCGTTCCTCTTTTTCCACATCCCCGCCAACATTATGATCATTTGTTTTCATGATGGTAGCCAATCTGACAGGAGTGAGATGGAATCTCAGTGTAGTTTTAATCTGCTTTTCCCTGATGACTAGTGATGTAGAACATTTTTTTTAGATGCTCATATGCCATTCGTATTTATTCCTTTGAGAATGCTCTATTTAGCTCCACAGCCCATTTTTTGATTGGCTTGTTTGATTCCTTATTATTTAACTTTTTGAGTTCTTTTTATATTCTAGATATTAATCCTCTATCAGATGTATAGTTGATGAAGATTTTTTCCCATTCTGTAGGTTGCCTCTTTGCTTTATTCACTGTGTCCTTTGCAGTGAAAAATCTTTGTAATTTCTTGAGGTCCCAGTGATTAATCTGTGGTTTTATTGCCTGAGCAATTGGGGTTGTATTCAGAAAGTCTTTGCCAAGACCAATATGTTGAAGGGTTTCCCCTACTTTTTCCTCTAGCAGTTTCAGAGTTTCAGGTCTAATGTTAAGGTCTTTAATCCATTTGGACTTAATTCTTGTGCATGGAGACAGAGAAGAATCTATTTTCATCCTTCTACAGATATATATCCAGTTTTCCCAACACCACTTGCTGAAGAGGCTGCCTTTTCTCCAGTGAGTATTTTTGGCATTTTTATTGAATATCAGGTGGCTATAGCTACCTGGACTTCTATCTGGGTCCTCTATTCTGTTCCACTGATCTACATGTCTGTTTTTGTGCCAGTACCATGCTGTTTTTGTTACTATGGCTCTGTAGTATAGGTTAAAATCAGGTATGATGATACCACCAGCTTTATTTTTGTTGCTCAGTATTATTTTAGATATTCGAGGTTTTTTGTGATTCCAAATGAATTTTTGGATTGTTTTTCTATTTCCATGAAGACTGTCTTTGGAATTTTGATAGGGATTGCATTAAATGTGTAGATTGCTTTAGGTAAGATTGCCATTTTCACAATATTGATTCTTCCAATCCAGAAACAAGGGATGTTTTTCCACTTTCTAGTATCTTCTGCAATTTCTCGCTTGAGACTTTTAAAGTTCTCATTGGAGAGATTCTTTACTTCCTTGGTTAGGTTTATTCCAAGGTACCTTATTTTTGTTAATGCAATTGTGAATGGGAGTGATTCTCTGATTTCATCCTCTGTGTGTTTGTTGTTAGCATATATGAAGGCTACTGATTTCTGTGTGTTTATTTTGTATCCTGCTACGTGGCTGTAGGTTTTTTATCAGCTCTAACAGTTTGCTAGTAGAGTCTTTAGGGTCCTTTGTGTATAGAATCATGTCATCTGCAAATAATGATAACTTGATCTCTTCCTTTCCAATTTGTATCCCTTTTATGTGTGACTCTTGGTTTTTGGTTTTTTTTGAGGTAGAGTCTCACTCTAGCTCAGGCTGACCTGGAATTCACTATGTAGTCTCAGGGTGGCCTTAGACTCACAGCGATCCTCTTACCTCTGCCTCCTGGGTGCTAGGATTAAAGGTTGTTTGCCACCACGTCTGGCTGAGATGAATATTTTAAGGCAATGGCTATTACTCATATGTAGGTTTTATTTTTTTGTTTATTTTTATTTATTTATTTGAGAGTGACAGATAGAGAAAGAGGCAGTTAGAGAGAGAGAGAGAGTACGCCAGGGCATCCAGCCTCTGCAAACGAATTCCAGACGCATGCGCCCCCTTGTGCATCTGGCTAACGTGGGTCCTGGGGAATTGAGTCTTGAACTGGGATCCTTAGGCTTCATAGGCAAGCGCTTAACTGCTAAGCCATCTCTCCAGCCCTGTTTTTGTTTGTTTGTTTGTTTGTTTTGTTGTTGTTTGTTTTTTATCAGGAGAACCTAAGCCACAAGGTCCCCTCTCTCATGGGAAGTGAGAGAGGGCTGGAGAGATGGCTTAGCAGTTGAGGCACTTGCCTGAAAGCCTGAGGACCCAGGTTTGACTCCCCAGGACTCATGTAAGCCAGATGCACCAGGTGGCACGTGTGTCTGGAGTTCGTCTACAGTGGCTGGAGGCTCTGGTGTACCCATTCTCTCATTGTCTCTTAAATAAATAAAATAAAAAAGAAAGGATCAGACACACACACACACACACACACACTCAGGGGTTAAGGAGAGATAACATGTCACAGAGCAGGAACAAAGGCCTGATCTCTTCCCCCCACCACCCACAACTTCTCCCTCTTTCCAGCCTGGCAAGAGGAGGGAAAGAGGATACCGAGAAGACACCTCACATAGGGGGACTCAAGCCAGAGGGTCAAGGATCCAAGAGAGACCACCAGAGCTCATACAAGTGGTATGGGCCCACTTCATGCGAAGCACACAAAGGCCTTAACTGCTGAGCCAGCTCTGCAGCCCTCATTTATGTGAAGTAGACATCCAATCAGAGCGAGCCTCATCATCAGACCAGAGCGCTGATTGGTTGGTGGCTTAAGAGGCTGACTCAGGAAAGGCCGGCCCGCGGGTGCGCTGAGCCCAGAAAGAAGCCAGAGGGCGCTACTAGGGAGCTGTCGCATTGCAGCCGAGGATGGTTTCGGTCCTGGCAGGGCAGGCAAGGTGGCATCCGCTTTTCATGGGCCAATCCCCAGCTAATTACCTACCAGCGGCGGTGGGGGGTGGGGTGGGGAAGCTATCCGTATCCCCAGGACCTCTTGCTGCTATTACAAAATCAAAAAACAGCAACAACAACAACAACAAAAAACAACCACCAGGGCTGGAGAGATGGCTTAGCGGTTAAGCGCTTGCCTGTGAAGCCTAAGGACCCCGGTTCGAGGCTCGGTTCCCCAGGTCCCACGTTAGCCAGATGCACAAGGGGGCGCACGCGTCTGGAGTTCGTTTGCAGAGGCTGGAAGCCCTGGCGCGCCCATTCTCTCTCCCTCTCTCTGTCCTTCTCTCTGTGTCTGTCGCTCTCAAATAAATAAATAAAAATTTAAAAAAAAAAACAAACAAAAAACAACCACCAGACACATGCACCACTTTTTGTGTCTGGTTTTGATTGGAGTGCCGGGAAATTGAACCCAGGCTGACATGATTTGCAAGCAAGTGCCTTTAATCACCTCAAGCTCCCTTGAGATGACTTTTCACAGGCCCTTTACAAAAAGTGTTCCACTTGAAAGGTGGAATTTTTCAGTGCTCTCAAAATGACTTGGCACTTTTTTTTTTGCAAGCCTGTTGGAGCAAAGTCTGACTGCTAACAGAAGACACAGGTTTTGCTTTCAGACTTAGCTCTCTGCAGCCAGACAAGCTTTTTTTCTTTTTTTTAATGCCCCAGCTCCCCCTGCCTTTCTTTCTGGCTCATGTTTAATCCGGAGTTATTAAGTGGGTATCAGCACATTGCTGGACACCCTGGAGTGGCAATGTGCTTATCAACAGAATAGCAAAGTGAGTGCTAGATCGCGCAAACTCTTCGTGGCTGTGAACTCAGTGGACTCCCACTGAGTTATTTTGGGCAGGTTCTTTCTCTCAATTAGTACAGAACATCCCTTTCCGCTCCGTCCATCGGGTCCCTGGGACAACGGAAGTAAGCGGGCCAGGGCGTGCTGTCTGGCTGAAGGAGGAGAGAGCTCCAGAGAAGAGGCTGAGAGCGGGTCACATCTGGGACCCGGGGGGTCTCATCTTGTGGAGAACTGGGAAGGAAGGGGTGAGGGTCCTGAGGCTCGGGGAGTGCGCATGCGTGCGTGGACACAGAGCCAGAGGAAGGGATCAAGGGTTCCGCCTCGAGGCCAGCACGCGAGGGACAGAGGGATGACTTCAAGACCTGTCAAGACTTAACCTGATGCTGACAAAGGTTAACTTCGGGCCTTTATATCTGCCGGGAGATGGCGTAAGGGGATGCGCGTGGATAAGCTCTAGTAATGTGAGTGCTGCATGGGTTCACCATACCTGGAATCAGGCTTAGGGGCAAAGACGCACGTGGGAAGATGGCTGAAGACACAGCTATGTCATTCTCCTGACCCTGCAGTCACCGTGGTTTCCGCAACAGCAGAGCTCTGGAGCACAAATCATCCCCAGGTGAGGGCAATTTTCTGGGGTGGCCCGGCTGCACCCCGCAGCCCGAGTGATCATCTTGTGGGAGCACGATTGATTTTTTTTTTTTTTCCCAAAGGGCTGACAGCAATAATAACCTCTTCTTTGGCCCACCTGACGTATGTCTTATCTCTTGCCCCCATTCTTCTATTTAAATCTAAAGTCAGTTTCGTGAAGATGAAGTTGAGTCACTAAACACTTTATTTGTTCCTTTTCCCAAGTTTGTTTTAAAAAACATGTATGTATTATTATTATTCATTTTCAGGCAGAGAGGAGAGAGAAAATGGGCGCGCCAGGGCTTCCAGCCACTGCAAACAAACTCCAGACGCGTGTGCCACTTTGTGCATCTGGCTTACGTGGGTCCTGGGGAATCGAACCGAGGTCCTCTGGCTTTGCAGGCAAGCACCTCCAGCCCTCCTTCTTCCCAAGGTTTTAATTAAATTTCTTTCTCGGGCTGAAGAGCTGGCTCAGTGGTTAAGGCACTTGCCTACAAAGGCTAATGACCAGCGTTTGATTCCCCAGTACCCACATAAAGCCAGGTGCACAAAGTGACGCATACACCTGGAGTTCATTTGTAGCAGCTGGAGGCCCTGACACACCCGTCCCCTCTCTCCTCCTCCTCTCTCTCTTTCTCCTATCTCTCTCTGCTTACAAATAAATAAATACAAATAAAATTTAACTTTGTGCATCTACATGGGTACTGGGGAATCAAACCTTGCAAGCACTTTTGTGCTTTTCTCCATTACTCATCTCTTTCACTCGAGTATTGGGGTGTGTGTGGCAGAGCCTAGATTGTGGGGCTATTGGCTGTTGCCCAAAAATTCCAGAACTATTTCCATTTTTTTCTAGCTAAAACTTTTTGGAGAAAGCAGAGCATATCCAGAGGTGTTTCCATCTACCACTTTTTTAAAAAAAAATATTTTTTAACTTTGTTATTGACAACTTCTACATATATAGACAATATCAGATAACCATGATCCCTTCTCGTGACCCTCACTTTCCCCCTTCCAAATCTCTCCTTCACTGAATCCCTTCTTCTTCCCAACTAGCCTCTCTTCTATTTCAATGCCCATTCACCATTTTAATGAAGAACCTGAGCACACCCAGAAATATTCCCACAGACCATCTTTTAAAAATATAAATAGTTTAGGGGTCAGGCATGGTGGCACACACCTTCAATCCCAGCACTCGGGAGGCAGAGGTAGGAGGATCGCCGTGAGTTCGGGCCCATCCTGAGACTCCATAGTGAATTCCTGGTCAGCCTGGGTTAGAGCGAGACCCAACTTTGAGAAACCACATTTGCAAGCAGAGAGAGGAAGAGAGAGAATGGGCAAAGAAGACCCTCTTGCCACTGCAGAAGAACTCCAGGTGCATGTGCCACCTTTTGTATCTGCCTTCACATGGGTCCTGGGGAATCGAACCCAGACTGTCAGGTGTGAGCACCTTTAAGCAGGCCATTCCTCTAGCTCCCATCCACCATCTCTATGTGTAAACTGAGCAGGTCCGAGTGACCCTGTCTGCCGTTGTAACCTGTTGAACGCGTGCCCCATGGTCTGGAGCTAAGAATCAGTCATGTTGCCTTCTTAAATTGTGACTTCAAACTGAGCATGCTCAGGAATGTGTCCACCCCTCAGGTGCATTCCTACCCATATGAATATGCACCACCTTCCCTTGTTGAAGCAGGGTATTGTTTTAAATAATTTCTGGGTTCAGAGATGGTTTGCCTGCAAAGCCTAAGGACTCAGGTTCATTTCCCCAGGACCCATGTAAGCCAGATGCTCAAGGTGGCACATACATCTGGAGTTCATTTGCAGTGGCAGGAGACTCTGGCATGCCCACTATCTGCTTCTCTCTCTCTCTCTCACGTGTGTGCCTTTCAAATAAATACAATATTAAAATAATTTCTACTCTCTCCTAACCTACTTCAGGGAGTCAATCTTTCTCCAGTCTTTTGTTTCTGGACCATGTTTATTTTGAGTTTTCACTCACTAAGACCAAAACCAGTAACTTTGGCTACAAAGGCATATTGGATCCCAGACAGGTGAGTGCATCAGTTGTCCCATATTTCCAAAGGTAGCCCCTTCTGGAGTGCAGGCAGTGTGTTATCTTACTCATCTGGGAGAGTTGAGGGCCTGTGGATCTACAGGAAAAATAAACATGAAGAGTTTCTGATGATTAGGGGACATAGGTCTGGTTTTTGCTGTGGTTGGTGTTTCTGTGTTCAGGTATCCATGAAATCTACACATTCATGAACTCCTTTTCTCTTAAAAAAAACAAAAGACTCAAAAATAATGTCAGGGGGCTAGAGAGATGGCTTTGAGGTTAAGGCGCTTGCCTGCAAAGCCAAAGGACCTTGATTTGGTTCGATTCCCCAGAACCCACGTAAGCCAGATGCACAAGGGGGCACACGCATCTGGAGGTCATTTACAGGGCTGGAGGCCCT
This sequence comes from Jaculus jaculus, assembly GCF_020740685.1. Lineage (NCBI taxonomy): Eukaryota > Metazoa > Chordata > Mammalia > Rodentia > Dipodidae > Jaculus > Jaculus jaculus. The sequence continues at coordinate 19,144,616 of NC_059116.1, read as the reverse complement.
GGTGTGTCCATTCTCTCTCTCTCTCTCTCTACCTTCCTGTTTCCGTATCTCTGTCTCTCTCTCAAATAAATAAATAAATAAAATAACAATGTCAGGGCTGGAGAGATGCACCAGGGCCTCTTGCCTACAGAGCCTAACAACCAGGGTTCGAGTTCCCAGTATCCATGTAAAACCAGATGCACAGAGTGGCACATGCATCTGGAGTTCATCTGCAGTGGCTGGAGGCCCTGGCATTCCCGGTATCTCTGTCTCTCTCTCTCTCTCTGCTTGCAAATATTTTTTTTAAGTTTAAATAAAACCCAGAGCAACTTCTTGCACTTACCCTGCCTCTTCCCAGGCATTCGATTGGTCATCTTAACCACCAAGCCCCCTGAATACAGTTTTGTGAAAACACCACCATCTGGGCAGAGGTGTGGCTGGTTTCCCATGCTGATCTAGGCTCCTCTGAAGACCTGCTGAGGCCAGGATTCACAGCCAAAGTACCTCAGTGGTTTGGGTGGGGGATAGGGAGATAGACAGTCTCCATCTTGTGATATAGGAAGTCCTCGGGTCTCTGTCTGTAGCACAAGGACTTCCTCGGGCTGGGCCTTCCCACTGCGGAGCCTGCTCGCTCCTCAGTCCACGCCCTCCTCGGTACTTCGACGTAAGAAGCAGGGCGAAGTCAGGCTTCCGAGTTCCTCCCTCTGGGCTCCGGGCTCGCCCCACGCCATCCAGTGGCCAGCTACACGTCTCTTCCAGGAGTTTGCTTCTGGAACCTTCTTTGGAGAGCTCTATGTGCCATGTTTATGATGTTCTCAGAGGCTGTCTTCTCTGATCTCTGAGCAGACTTGGGATCAAAGGGCAAGGTCATGAGGGTCTCCTGTAGACAGCCCCAGGATGCCACCTGGTGACCAGCCAAAACTAATGCTAAGGAAAGGTCATTAAAAGTGATGACCACGTGGGTACCCAGGAAAAAGTGCGGCTGGTAGACGGACACCCTCGTCCATTATCTCCCCAGAACTCCAAGCACCTTCCATTTTGCTATCTTAGGTGGACTCTTGAACACCTAACCTTGAGGTTGCCCTCCCTTAAACTGCAGTGTGCTCAGAATAGGGAGATTGCGCAATCCCCGGCGGAGGACTGAATCTCAGGAAACCAGCACCTAGCTTTTTTTTTTTTTAATTTTAATTTATTTATTTGAGAGCAACAGAGAAAGAGGCAGATAGAGAGAGAATGGGCGCGCCAGGACCTCCAGCCAACTCTAACGAACTCCAGACGTGTGCGCCCCCTTGTGCATCTGGCTAGCGTGGGTCCTGGGGAATTGAGCCTCGACCCAGGGTCCTTGGGCTTCATGGGCAAGCGTTTAACCGCTAAGCCACCTCTCCAGCCCTAGCACCTAGCTTTTGAAATGTCTGTGCAAGTGCAAGCGCTTCCCTTTGTTCTTCCTGCCAGCCAGCCCGAGGGGGAACATTCGGGAAAGGAAAGCGATGGAGATCAATGGAGAAGAGTTTGCTCACACGTTAAGACTTCAGTGTTGAACTCTGTACTTTGGGGCCTGAAAGAAACTCTTTGTTTTTAATGCACTTGACCTAGAACAAGTCTGTGACAATATCTCTTCCAAAAGGCCCCTGCCTTCTAACATTCGGGACAATGAAACCATAGTTGCCACGCCCAGGGTTTGGGTTTAGAGGCAACTTTGACTCAATCTCTAGCTGTGGAAATTTGCTTTTCTGTAACACAATCTCACTGTGACAATGGCCTACTGACGTCAGTCCTCTCAAGTCTCATTTACTGGCCCAGAGGGGGGTGGGGGGGGGGTCAGGGTGCTTGTTCTGTGCGCAGAATGGGAGCTGGGTCAGAATGACCCAGTCTCGCTCTGGAATCACCTGGGCATGTTGGAGGCGGAGAACACAAAACAAACAAACAAAAAGAATTGGTTGCTACGAAGCTGCCTGCCGCAGACGCGCTGCAGTTCCCCGGGCTCCCGGGAGGGGTCTCTGTGTTTTTGGAAAACAGTCTTCAAGCTTCAGCCCCTCAGGGCCATGATCCGATTAACCTTTGGCCTCTCCTGAAAACGGGGTGGATGGGTGGCCCCACGAGGGCCACAATGTGCTGGGGGGACAGTCGTCTGTGGAGGAGGGACGGATGAGCCTGGAGCAGAGTTCTTTTAGCAGGCATGAGGGGAGCACATTGCCTAAGTTTAAAACTGCCTAAGAGTGAATAGCAAAAGTACTATTGCTGCATTGCTAAATGGATATGTTGTCAGACCGCCTCCTCCTAAATATTTATTTTTAAATAAACAGATAGGCTCTCAGCCCCAGTTGGAGAATCTTCTCTCTCTCTCTCTCTCTCTCTATATATATATATATATATATATATATGTGTGTGTGTGTGTGTGTGTGTGTGTGTGTGTGTGTGTGTAAGGAGAGCGAGAGAGGGAAAGAGGAAGAGGGAGACAGAGAGAGAATGGGTGCACCAGGACCTCTGGTCACTAAACGAACTCCAGATGCATGCACCACTTTGTGCATCTGGCTTTACATGGGTACTGGGGACTCAAGTCCAGGCTGTCAGGCTTTGCAAGCAAGTGCCTTAACTGCTGAACCATATCTCCAGCCCATAATCTTAAAAAAAAAAAAAATTTTTTTTTTTTCTGTGTGCTGAAAATTAGTGACTGAGGAGTGCTCGGGCCAGAATGGTACACACGCATCATTCCCTCCGAGTCTCAGGGAATCTCACGGAAGACAGGATGGGAAGAATGCGAGAGCTGGAGAATGGGATGACTGCCCTGGAACTCTGTGCTCCCGACATGACAGGGCTATTGCGCTTACGCGCTCATGCCAACTGTAGTTACTTGCACAAGATCTGTGTGTGATGGGACCAGTTAACATCCTGTTACAGATAGGGGCGGGGCTCGGGACATCATCCTCTTTCCTTATGAACTAACGGCTGTTAAAGGATTCCAGGGTGGGGGAGTCATTCTCTTTGGTGACAAGGAGTACAGCGAGACTGAAGAGAGTAAGGGAAGGTAATGAGGGGCTGGTAGAGTACCTGCATATTGTCAAAATGTGATACAGACGTATGAAGATATAAAAAACAGGGCACATAGAAAACAATCTGTCTTGTGTGTGTGTGTGTGTGTGTGTGTGGAGATCCTTAAATTGTTTTTAGGGTTGGAATTGTCTGGGGATTATTGGCATCTGTACTCTACATTAAACTCTTTTATTTTTTTTTCAAGGTAGGGTCTTGCTCTAGCCCAGGTTGACCTGGAATTCACTATGTAGTCTCAGAGTGGCCTCGAACTCATGGTGATCCTGCTATCTCTGCCTCCTGAGTACTGGCATTCATTTATTTATTTGACAGAGAAAGAGAGAGAGAGGGAATGAATGGGCATGCCAGGGCCTTCAGCCACTACAAACAAACTCCAGATGCATGCCCCCTTGTGCATCTGGCTTACGTGGGTCCTGGAGAGTTGAACCAAGATCCTTTGGCTTTGCAGACAAATGCCTAAACCACTAAGCCATCTCTCCAGCCCTAAACTTTTTTTTTTTTAAATTTTATCTCAGAGAGAGATTATGGGCATGCCAGAGCCTCCTGCCACAGCAAGCAAACGCCAGATGTATGTGCCACCATGTACAACCAGCTTTATGTGGGCATTGGGGAATCAAACCCAGGTCAGCAGGCTTTGCAAGCAAGTTCCTTTGACCACTGAGTCATCTCTCCAGCACCCAGCCCCCCAAACACACACATTCAACTCCTGCCGCCTCAAAAGCAAATCAAGAGCTAACAACATGGAGGACCAAGAAAACTACACACAGAAAGAAGGCAGCCGGGTGTGGTGGTGCACATCTTTAATCCCAGCACTCAGGAGGCAGAGGTAGAAGGATTGCCGTGAGTTCGAGGCCACCCTGAGACTACAGAGTGAATTCCAGGTCAGCCTGGGCTAGAGTGAGACCCTACCTTAAAAAACAAAACAAAACAAAACAGAAAGGAAAGAACGAAGGAAGGAAGAAAACAGCTGGGTGCCTGAGCCCCTTGGAAGCTGGCAGAGTGGCAGGGGACTCTGTGTGCCAGAAATACCCGACAAGCTACCCATGCATTAGAGCTGAGCTGAGCAAGGGCCCTGTTACAAGGTGGTATAAATCTCCAACATTCAACTGGGAGCTACCAGGTGACTCTGCTCTTCGATGTGCACCTTGTAGTGGGTGCTCCTGGAGCCTCCTCCCCGCGACTGTGCAGGGGGCGCCACGTCACCGGGTCTCACGGAAGGAAACCTGGGCACTCTCCGGGGTGGCCAGGGGCTCGTCTCTGCTGTTTTGCTCTTGCAATCCAAACCTTTTGGCGTATCAGCAAGTCAAACTTTGACGGTCCCTTTCTCCAGTTCTGCTGACAAGAGTAAGCATCCTTATGCTGAATTGCAAGGCTCTGGGTTTCCAGCGTGTGGCTCTTTCGCCCTTAGGTCTGGCATGACCAGAGGGTGCCATGTGCAATCTCCACGGAAGCCCAGAGTCACGCCCTTCCACAGAATGCTCGTTGTAGGAGGAAAAGGCTCTGTGAGGGAGCATGGAGAAGGTGGCTCTGAGGAATCAAGTGATCGTATTTGAATCTATAAATATGGAACGGATGCAAGTGTTCATTGATTCCAAGTGGACAGGAAGGCCCTGGCCAAGAGCCTTGGCTCACAATAAGCAAGCCTGCCTGGGGTTTTCATTTCCGTGACCTGCTCATGTGTGAAGATGTTTTGTGGAGGGGATGAACTGGGCATTAAAACTGGAGCCTCCTATATGCCAGCTGTGCCCTCTACCACTGAGCTACATCTCCAGCCCTCTTTTATTAATGTGTGTTTGTGGTTTGTGTATGTGTGGTGGGGGGCGACACATATGTGTGACAGGTGAATGTGCACGTGTGTTCGTGTGTGTGTGTGTAGGTAGGCCAGAAGATAACCACAGATGTCATCGTCAGGAATGACTTTTTTTTAAAAGCTTTTTTGTTTTGTTTCATTTTGCTTGGCTTGGCTTTTTATTTATTTACTTGAGACAGAGAAAATGGGCACGCCAGGGCCTCCAGCTGCTGCAAACAAACTCCAGATGCATGTGCCACCTGTGCATCTGGCTTTATGTGGGTCCTGGAGGAATTGAACCTGGATCCTTGGGCTTTGCAGGCAAGTGCCTTAACCTCTAAGACATTCCCCTCAGTCCAGGAATGACTTTGAGACAGGATAGCCCACTGGCCTGAGACTGGCCAGTTAGGCTACACTGGCTGGCCAGGGAGCCCTAGAAATCCTTCTCTCTCTCTTCTTCTCTCTCTGCATCCCCAGTGCTGGTATTACAGGTGATAAACTCAGCGTCTTGTTGCTTGCAAGGTGAGCATTTTCCCACTGATCCATCTCCCAAGCTCTTTTTCTAAAAGTATTTCAGTTTTCTTTATTTATTTGAGAGAGAGAGAGAGAAAAATAGGCAGGGGAGAAAGAGAGAGAGAGAGAGAGAAAATGGGCATTCCAGGGCCTCCAGCCATCCAGCCACTGCTAATGAACTCCAGATGCATGCACCCTCTTGTGCATCTGGCTTAAATGGGTACCGGGGAGTCAAACCTGGGTTCTTTGGCTTTGCAGGCAAGCAGAAGTGCAGCCTGGGCTCCCAGCTGAAGACCTGAGGCCACCCCACTCTATCTCGGCTACCCCAAGAGTCTCAGCACCCCGGTAGGTAGTCACTGCTCTGGGCCGGCACAGAAACAACGTCCGTTTCCGCGGGCTCTCACTCTAACTCACTCCTGGCAAAGATCTGCGATAGCAACGGAGAGAGATAAGCCAAATGGTCAAAATGCCAGCTCTGGGCGGGACAGATGGCTCAACAGTTAAAGACGCTTGCTTGCTAAGTCTGTTGGCCTGGGTTCGATTCCCCATAAAGCCAGATGCACAAAGTGGTGCAGGAATCTGGGCTTTGTTTTCAGTGGCAAGAGGCCCTAATGTGCCCATACTTTCTCTCTCCCTCTCTCTCTGTCACAACCATGTATATATATATATAAAATTTTTTGTGTGTGTTTTATCGAAGTGCGGTCTCACTCCAGCTCATGCTGACCTGGAATTTCCTATGTTGTCTCAGGGTGGCCTCGAACTCACAGCCATTCTCCTATCTCTGCCTCCTGAGTGCTGGGATTAAAGGCGTGCACCACCATGCCCAGCTTAAATATATATATGTATTTAAAATGCCACCTCTGAGTCAGCAGTGAGGGGGATCCTCTTCCTTCCAGCCAGGTCCTCATGATTTCTATCACAAAATGCTCTCTCCATTAGCACTGTGCCTCGTCTCTTGAGTTTGACCTGAAAATACAGGAGATCCCATTTTTGTGTGGGTGACATGAGTGAACACTCTCGGGTACTGATAAACAACATCTCAGTCGTGTTTCTGCTCAGAGCCATGGCTGCAAAGCCACATGTCCAGTGTTGGGGCCCACTGGTGTGCTGGACTATGGTGGATGGCTTGAGCACGGGTGTAGGGCAGCTCCACATAGCCTCCAGCACAGCCGAACGGGACCCGAGCTTGAATAGTGTGGATTTGCCTCAACTTGCAACTTTGATGTATTGTATTTATAATTATAGAGATAGTTATCTGCTGCCTGGGAAGTCCATGGAAGCAGGGAAAAAAAGTAGAAAAATAGGTATGTATAATCTCATTACCCAGATTTACCCATTTCCTTTGAGGTTTTTATAGCTGTTTTTAAAACATAATTGAAATCATGCAGTATACATAATTTAGGAAACTTTAAAAATTTAACATGGCATAAAATTCCCTCATGCATTAAATAATTTTGTAAATACAAATTGTAAACACGTTTTTTAAAGAAAAACGTTCTTATTCATTAATAAGCAGAGAGAGAGAGGAGGCAGGAAGAAGAGAATGGGCACACCAGGGCCTCTTGCCATTGCAAACAAACTCCAGGTGCATGGGCCACTTTTGTGCGTCTGGCTTTATGTGGCTACTAGGAAAGTGAACTCAGGCCATCAGGTTTTGTAAGCAAGCACCTTTAACCACTGAGTCATATCCCCAGCCCCATAAACACAATTTTAATGACTATATTAAAAAAATATATAGGGCTGGAGAGATGGCTTAGCGGTTAAGCATGATTCCCCAGGACCCACGTTAGCCAGATGCACAAGGGGGAGCACGCGTCTGGAGTTCGTTTGCAGTTGATGGAGGCTCTGGTGTGCCCATTCTCTCTCTCTCTCCCCCCTTTCTCTCTCTCTCTCTGTTGCTCTCAAATAAATAAATATAAAAATAAATATTTAAGCAGGCTGAGTGGAATAAAATACAGGTAGATTCTAAAATTTGACTAAACATTGTACACATTCAATCAAAAACAGCCCCGAGTATGTATGCAAGAGTAGTTATTATAACAACCAGATCCTCTATCAACAAAAAGGTTAAGATTTCTGGTCTGTTGAGGGATCCAAGTCAGCTTGCGACCAAGTGAGACCCTTCCCTGGTGCAATCCCAGTTACCTTGGATGATTTTGGTCTCAGTCAAGTTGCTGCCTGGGTCGTCAGGCTGCTGTTCTGATTTCTGGAGCCGGGCACTGGCTTTTCCGGCGAGGCAAGTGTGGCCCTACAGATCAGCACCCCTGCTACTGGAACTGCCGCTGCTGGGTCTGTAGCTGCTGCTGCTGAAGCTGCTGCTGCTGAGCCCACTGCTGCTGCTGCCTCTGCTGCTGCTGTAGCTGCCACTGCTGGAGCCACCACTGCTGTTGAAGCTGCTGCTGCTGTGTCCACTGCCGCTGCTCCCCCTGAAGCTGCTGCTGCCGAGTCTGCCGCTGCTGCCGCTCCTGGGTCTGCTGCTGCTGGGGCCGCTGGTACCGGTGCTGGAGCCGCTGATGTTGCTGCCGAACTCTGCTCCTGCTTGGGTCCCGCTGTCAGCCCAAGTTGGCGTGGCCGGGTCCCGGGCCGCTGCTCTGTTCGTCGGAGCTGGGCTCAGGCGGCGGGGGAGGGGAGGGAGCCACAGCTGCTCCGGTTCTCTCGCTGCTCCACGTGTTCTTCTACCTCGCAGTCTGCTCCTCTGCTGCTCGCGGCTGCTCTCCCCTCACATTTCCCGAGTTGCGGAGAGCGCGGTATGAGGGGAAAATCCCGCACCTGGCTTTTCCTGCTGCTAGAGCCGAGCCTGGCAGCTTTCTGGTGCGCCGCCGCCGCAGCGGTTGGCGGAGCTGCCGGGGCTGCTTTTGCCGGCCTGTGCGGGCTCTGGATGCTCTGGATCTCTCCTACTTCTCCGCTGCTGCTTCAGTTTCCTACACACCTCACTTTTTAGTAAAAGTGTGTATTTTGCTGAGTTTTTTTGGTCTTTTTTCCCCCCTAGGCTGCTTTGGCATGGTACCTACGCCGCCATCTTCTAAAAATAAATATTTAAATACATATATATGTATATATGTATACATATATATGTGCCATTGAATGTCTTTCCCATTGTAGCTAGCTTCATGTTGCTGGGATGAACATCCAGAGCAGGCACAGTTCCCGTGAGGGAGGGTTCACTTCAAGCTTACAGATCCAGGGGGAAGCTCCACAAAGCTGCTTCCATATAGCCAAGCAGAGAGAAAAACTGCAGCAAGCAAAACACCAGCAACCAGCAACCAGCTCCCACTCCCCAAAACAGCAACAAGCACAAACACACCTTAGGACTGAACTCTAGAATCCACCCCCAGTGACGCCTCCTCCAGCCAGGCAGCTGGAGAACCGGGTTCCAAGCAGTCACACAACACCTGAGTCGATGGGGGACATCCATGCTGACTGCACCCTCTTGAGTTATGATTTGTAAGAGTCAATACTGACCGTTACTCATGGAGCCCGATGTTTAGCACTACTGAGTACTATGTGGAACCCTGTGTGTGTTGTCTTGGTTTCATTCCCCTGTGCGGATGGCAAGCTAAATCGGGGAGATATGGACATCAGGCTAATCCACAACAGGGTCATCTTTGCGCAAGTTGAGCCTGAGGACGTGGAAGGCCGTGCACCTTGGGTGGAGTGTCTTGAAGGCAGGAGCTCACAGCTTCTCCAAAGATTTCCTGATGCCATGATCATGAACCAAACGACTCGTTAATGTCATCTGAACTGATAAGCTCAGGGCAAGCAACTCGTGATCTATGAGGACATACACCAGTCAATCCACCCGTGATTTGTCATGTGTCAGTAATTACAAACATCCCTTCATTTCAACTCTAGCTTCCCAGTAGGTTTCTATCAATGAACCTTTTTTTGTTTGTTTATTTATTTTTATTTATTTATTTGAAAGTGACAGACAGACAGAGAGAGAAAGAGGCAGAGAGAGAGAGAGAGAGAGAGAGAGAGAGAGAGAGAGAATGGGCACATCAGGGCCTCCAGCCACTGCAAACAAATTCCAGATGCATGTGCCACCTTGTACATCTGGCTTATGTGGGTACTCGGGAACTGTGTCTCCAACTGGGGTCCTTAGGCTTCACAAGCAAGCACTTAACTGCTAAGCCATCTCTCCAGCTATTGATGAATCTTAAATAAAAGCTTAAATAAGGGCTGGAGAGATGGCTTAGCAGTTAAGGCACTTGCCTACAAAGAACAAAAGGACCTCGGTTTGATTCCCCAGAACCCACGTAAGCCAGATGCACAAGGGGACACAAGCATCTGGGGATCGTTTACAGGGCTGGAGGCCCTGGAACACCCATTCTCTCTCTTTCTCTCTCTTTCTACTTGCCTATTTCTGTATCTATCACTCTCTTAAATAAATAAAGCTGCGAGCACAGTCATACACCATTAAATCATATTTTGCAGGTTGTGTGTTCATTTCGTGTTATTCCAAGCACCGCTGGACAGTGTAAACACTCATGTCAAGCCTATGGAACAGACAGTTTTATCTTACCAATATTAGCAATCAAGAAACCCCATAGTGGCTATATTCCTGACCCCAGTACCAGGACCAGGCAGTGGTCTCTTACCTGTGTGCTTCCCCCTGGAGGTTGAAACTTGCACTCATCCTCTGTTGACATCTTGACTTCCCCCCATTCCTTGGGGTGTGCCTGGCTCCATAGGGGGAGGCGGGAGTCCAAAAGAGAAAGCTAAGTCTCCTCTCTGGAGTGTCACCATTCGGCAAGGCGCCCAGATGGACACCGACCATCTGTTTCACACGGGGGAAGTCTGTGGGATTTGTTTACTGTGTCTTCTCTCCAGGGTGGGTGGAGACACCAGGACGTGGTGGCAATTGTGACAACTCCACAGAGCAGTACAACTGTCCCTCCGCCTCCTTCTTGCGTGTGCGTGCGTGTGTGCATGCACGCTTGTACGTGAGCACACACGGAAGGCAGAGGTAGATGTCGGATGTCTTCTGCAGTTGCTGTGCACCTTATTTCCTGTATTTATTTATTTTTTAAATTAAATTAAAATTTTTGTTAAATATTTATTTATTTATTTGCAGACAAAGAGAAGACAGACAGACAGACAGAAAATGGGTAAACCAAGGGCCTCCAGCCACTGCAAACAAACTCCAGATGCATGTGCCTCTGTGCATCTGGCCTTGTGTGGCTCCTAAAGAACTGAACCTGGGCTTTAGGCTTTGTAGACAAGTGCCCTCACCGCTGAGTCACCTCTCTAGCCCACCCCCTTATCTCTTTGAGACAGGGTTTCTCACTGCACCTGGAGCTCACCAATTTGACCAGACTAGCAATCCAGTAAGCCATAGGGATTCTCCCGTCTCCACCTCCTCGGAGCTGGGACGACAAGACCTTACCACCATGTCTGTCTGGCCTTTAATGTGGGTTCTGGGGACCTAGTCTCAGGACCACCTGCTTTCTTGGCAAGCACTTTCTCCATTGGGCCATCTCCCCAGTCCCCTATTTGCTTCTTTGTCTGTACAGCCTGGGCTTCTCCCTTCCTGACCACCAAGGGCTGGAGTGAGATGAGGGTGAGGAAGGGACAGGGAAATGCCCGGTGACTTCATGTAGCCAGGACATAATTCAGAACCAGGAAGTGGCTGTTTAAAGCCTTCCATGCTGGCAAATTAAACACTGCAGAATCTCTGCGGTACATCTTAGGCCTCCTGCTGCTAAGAGGGACCAAGGCCATCATTTACAACTGACTCTTAAAGACAGTTCACACAAGCTTGGTTACTTCATTATCCAGCTCACAGTCCATTAGAAATAGCACATTTGTGGGGCTGTTTGCTGCCTGAGACAAGCAGGGGAAAAGTGAAGGAGAGATGACATCAGATACCAGATGCCCCTGCCATCAACCCCCAGTGTGATGTGAGGGAGAAGTCGCTTTTAGCCGCATGCCAGGGCCAAGCAGGGGGTCCAAGAGATGTCCACAATGGAGCAAATCTTCCTTCTCTCTAGAACCACTGTGACACGTAGATTTAGGACATGTGTGCCTGTGAAGATGTTCCTACGCAGCTTCTAGAGGGTAAGCAGAAGGCAGCCAGGCACTGACCGGGAACCATGCCATGCCAGGACCGTCTCGGTGGGTGGGACTGCTCAGGATCCAGGAAGCAGAAAGCGGGGACTAGCCTGCTTTGGCAAGCTTCCTAGCTACTATCACTTTATATCCCATCCAGGACTGCATCCCACTGGTCAGTGCTGCCCACATTCAGGATGGCTCTTCCCCAGTATTGCTGTCCCACAGGCCAAAGCCCTCAGGAAGTGCCCAGGGGTGTGACTACTCACCTCCCAGATAATCTCTGAACCACCACACAACCCAAAGCACCTTAAGATGTGCTAATGGCACAAAAAGAACGTTCTTGCTTTAGTAGAAGAGAAATTTCTATTTATTGAGAGAGAGAGAATGGGCACACCAAGGGTGTCCATCCACTGCAAAAGGAACCCCAGACACATGTGCCACGTTGTGCATCTCACTTATGGGGGTCCTGGGGAATGGAACCTGGGTCCTTAGGCTTCAGAGGCAAGTGCCTTAGCCACTAAGCCATCTCTCCAGCCCAGAAGAAGACATTTCTGTTCACACAGTGGTAAGGCAGAGCCAACAAGGGTACAGGGCCAACCCACAGCCCAGGACGCCTTGGGCAAGTGACAGCTTCCTCTGCACACAGATTCCTGGAAAAAATCTGGTGAGACAAGGATGTGAAGTCCCCAGTCAGGCACTGAGTCTTGGGACAGGTGCCAGAATGAGAAGACACCATACAAGGTCAACGTGGACAGAAGGGGCGTCCATCCTGTGGGCAGATCCCAAACAACTTGTCAGTAGCGCCTACGGGACTGACATGTGGAAACAGCATCGCTGTAGAATGCATACCCAAAGATGTTCATGAGGGGAGTTTATTAGTGTGAACAGACAAGTTTCCATTTATCTTCTTCATTTAAGGGGGAAAAAAAAAAAGCTACCCGGGTGCCCAGGTGCAGTATAGCACATACCTTTAATCCCTGCACCCAGGAGGCAGAGGTAGGAGGATTGCCATGAGTTTGAAGCCACCCTGAAACTACATAGTGTATTCCAGGTCAGCCTGGGCTAGAGAGAGACTCTATCTCAAAACAAAAACAAAATGAAATCTCCCCCACACAAAGGATATAAGCCACTTTAGTCATCTGAAAATTTATTTAAAATTTTTTTTGTTTATTTTTATTTATTTATTTGAGAGTGACAGAGAGAGAGAGAAAGAGGCAGGAGAGAGAATGGGCGCACCAGGGCCTCCAGCCACTGCAAACGAACTCCAGATGCGTGTGCCCCCTTGTGCATCTGGCTAACGTGGGTCCTGGGGAATCAAGCCTTGAATGGGGGTCCTTAGGCTTCACAGGCAAGTGCTTAACTGCTAAGCCGTCTCTCCAGCCCAGAAAATTTATTTTTTTAATTATTTATTTGCAAGCAGAGAATGAGAGTGAGAGAAGACAGACAGAGAGAGAGAATGGGTGCACCAGGGCTTCTGGCCACCACAGATGAAGTCCGGATGCATGCGCCACTTTGTGCATCTGGCTTTACATGAATACTGGAGAATCAAGCCCTGGTCATTAGTCTTTGCAGACAAGCAGCTTAACTGCTGAGCCATCTTTCCAACCTTGAAAATTTATTCTTAGAACATTCTAGACCATGCCAGATCAAATTAAAATCTCTATAAGCATATACATTTATTTGAGAGCAAGAAGGGACCCACTTTGCTGTTTGAAATTGAAGAGAATCTGTTTAACAGTTTTTCTTTGATTCTTAATGTCCATTCATTTTTCTTTAAAAAAATACTTTTTATTTATTTGCACATGAGTGTGTGAATGTGTGGGCACCAGGGCTTCTTGCTACTGCAAATGAACTCCAGACATACGTGACATGTTTTTATTTTTTAGAAAGAGAGAGAGAGAGAGAGAGAAAATTGGCAAGTCAGGGCCTCAGCCATGGAAATTGAACTCCAGATGCTTGTGCCACCTAGTGGGCACGTGCGACCTTGTGCTTGCCTCACCTGCATGCATCTGGCTTACATGGGATCTGGAGAGTCAAACATGGGTTCTTAGGCTTCACACATAAGCACCTTAAATGCTAAGCCATCTCTCTAGCCCACATGACAATTTTTGTGTCTGACTTTATGTGGTTACTAGGGAATGGAACCCCACCTGACAGAGTTTGCAAGCAAGAACCTTTAACCACTGACACATCTCTCCAGCTCCCATATTTTTCCACTTCTATAAACAAACAAGAATTTTATAAGGAAGGAAACATTGCTACTTTTCAATTGTGTTTTATTTATTTACTTATTTATTTATTTGCTTTGTTTTGAGACAGAATATCATGTAACAAGGGGACACTGGCTATAGCACCCATAAACCTGCCCCCAACAACACACTGCCTCCAGGAGGCTTTAATTCCCAAACCTCCATCAGCTGGGAGCCCAACATTGAAAACACCTAAGTTTATGGGGGGCACCTGAATCAAACTGCCACAATGCACCATAACATAAATGAACTTCCAAGCATTGTGTTACATGGAAAAAAAAAAAAAAAACAGTCACATAAAGCCACCCACGAGTGTGAAAATTTCCACGTACACAAAAGAGACAGAACAGGAGAGTCCTTGTAGAGGTATCTTACTTCATGTCCTCCTGCTGTAACACAGTGCCATAGGCTGGGTAACTTATAATCCACAGAAGTTCCTTAGCTCATAGTTCTGGATGCTGGAAAAATCCAGTGTCATGGTGCCAGCTGTTGGAAAGAATTCTTTGGCTGTGACCTAATGTGTCAGAACACAGAAAAACAAAGAAGCAAGTGGCTCCAGGACTTGCCTTCATGAGGGCTCAACTCTTGTGACGTAGTCATAGCTCAGCGGCTACCAAACTCCACATGAGTTTCAGAGGGACAAACATTGAAACCACAGTTGGCTTGTGGGGACGGGGTTGGGCTAGGAAGTGGTGCTTAAAGTCATTGAGCTCCGAGTTCTAAAATTAGATGGCAAAGATGGCTCCCTGTGGAGACATTAAAACACATTGTGGGGCAAGAGAAATGGCTCACCAGTTAAAGGTGCTTATATAAAAGCCTGGCGGCCTGGGTCCGATCCCTCAGAGCCTAGGTGAACCCAGATGCACAGAGTGGCACATGTGTCTGGAGTTCAGCACCAGGAGCAGGAGACCCTGGTGCACCCATTCTCAGTCTCTCTCTTTGTCTATGCCTCTCTCTCTGTTTTTCTCTTCTTGAAAATAAATTTAAAAAATATTTTAAAGAACCACATTGAACCATATCCTCTAACCACATGAGTCCAGTGCTGTGTGTTTCATACCTCAGGAATCCCTACTCTCAAGGAGCCACGGGCTTCTCTTAAAGGCATTACCACCTTTTTTCTAAGGATAATCAAAATAATTGAGACCCAGTGGCAACCTAAGACTGTTTTACCACTTTGGACAGCAACCTCTACTGTTGTTAAATTGAAAATGGGGGTTGGGAATATGGCTCAGTGAGTGAGGCAGTTGCCACCACCCAAGCAGGAGGACCTGATTCCAGATTGCCACCATCCACATAACAGCCAGGCATGGCAGTGCGTGTCCGTAACCCCAGCCCTGGGGAGGCGGAGACAGGAGAAGCCAAATTAGAGAGCTCTGGGTTCAGTGAGAGACCCTGTCTCAAAAATAAATAAATAAGGGCTGGAGGGATTGCTTAGTGGTTAAGGCGTTTGCCTGCAAAGCCAAAGGATCCAGGTTCGATTCCCCAGGACCCACATTAGCCAGATGCACAAGCGGGCGTATGTGCCTGGGGTTCCTTTGCAGTGGCTGGAGGCCCTGGTGCACCCACTGTCTCTCTCTCTCTCTCTCTCCCTCTTTCTCTGTCAAATAAATAAATAAGGTAGAGAGCAACTGAGGAAGATAGCCAACATTGACCTCTGGCCTCCAAGCCTACATGCACACACACACACACACACACACACACACACACACACGCAGGACACATGTGCTCTCTCTCTCTCCCTCTCTTAGAAAAAGTGAGAACGTGCATCAAGTCTCAATGACAGTTCTCCAGAAGGAGGAAGCCCTACATGGCAGCTTCCTTAATTTCTTTCTTACTTCCCTCCTGACTTCTCGTTCCCACCCACAGTGTCACTGTACTCACAACTGCTTCTCAAAGTTCTCCTACATCAGGAAGCACCGTCTGTGTGCTGCGGAGGACGACGCCAGCCTTGAAGGCTGGGCACCGTTGAGCAGGTGGCCGTGATGGTGGGAGCAGTTTCGATGTCAAGTAGTCGAGACCCTTATGTTCAGACTGCACAGACGAGACGTCTGCCTCCACGAAGCAATTCGGACGCTGATTACTACAATAAAGGAGAGGGCTAGCTGCACTATGTTCATAATCACGTTATTCTCTCAGGTCAGTTGTGGCTTTGAATTATTTCTGGGGGTGAAAAAAAAAATCCACGTCTTGTTGTTTCCAACTCAGAGATGAACTTTCCAGAGACAAAGTAAGGGGGTGCTGGTTTTTGACATCGACGCTATAGCCGGTGGAGATAAGAGACGGCTCCGCTTTCAAGGCAACTCCCTTTAATCCATCCAGCCCCCTTTCATCCCACCAGCGCTCTGAGAAGAAAATCAGCCTCTGCCAGCGTTGCTTGGAGAGGTGAATGAGCTCGTGGCACACCCCCGTGCATGCTGGTCGGAACTCAGCAAGCCCTTAATCATGGGCACTGTTGGCACTGGCATGGTTTCCGGCGACGCTCACGGCACGCCTCCTGCAAGGACCTGGTCCCAAGCTTTGCAGGCTGCACCTGGCCGGAGTTTCCAGTCCGGCTGCTTGGCTGGAAGAGCACTTACCTCTATGGCCTGCTTAGGTCCCCACAGTTCTCACAGCATTACATTACAGGCTAGGGGGGGCGAGGGATCTAATTCCCCCACTGGGATCGAACATGTGACGCTGGGTGGTGCCAAGAATGTCCCCTGCATGTTCTGTTTGGAGAACAGAGGTGACATGCTTCCTGGGAGCCCGGTCCGAGGTGGCAAGAGGAGAGGTTGACATAATTCGAAGGGTTTCCGCGGAGCCACTAACCTGGAGCTCGAGCGGATGGGATAGCGGTGGTGACCTTCCAAAGCCCTTGTCTCCCGCATGGGGCTCTCCCTGTGCCGGGGCCCCTCCGGGCTGCAGGGTGCTGTGAGAAGCCAGGCGAGGCCCTGTTTAGCTTAGGTGAAAGGCCACCATGGATTCTCAAGGTTTCCTGTGGAGCCCAGCAGGGAAATGAAGTAGGTGATGTCGGGAACAGGAAGAGGCTCTAGTCCCTTAGAGAGAGGCAAGAACAGCCAGGGCCCTGAAGAGAAGGAGGTAAGGAATATTCGGGAAGGATAGGAGGTCTTGGGCACAGCGTGAGAGTTGCATAAGGGGGATTTGAGGGCCAAACATCCCAGGCAGGAACAAGACTGGCCTCGAGAAGGACCACAGAGGCAGCCTGGGCGACCTCTATTGTCTTCTGGCAGCGCCCCACCCAAGGGCCCTGAGGGCTGGCCCAGATGTTCCAGTTCACAGATACTCAGCAGGGCTCTGCACCTGGCCAGTGGGCCCTGTTGCTCCTTCTCCAAAGCGCCTCTCTTCCTCCGCCTTGAGGAGGTTAAGCCCCTCCTTAGAGCAGATTCCCACTGCTGAGCCCAGGCAATGAATGGAGATATTTTCTCTGGGGAGCAAGACTGAGGCCGAGCCAGGCACCTTCTGCAGAAGGGCTTAGACAGAGCTTGTCTGGGAGCCAAAGGCAGTGTCAAGACACACTCCTAGATCTTCCACCCAGTTCTATTTCAGTTACAGAGGCTTTTCTGGTGTGTTGGGCTCCCACGATGATGTCCTTTTACTCCATTGGATCTGTTTTCCCTTGTCCTGCTGTATGCAGTGGCTGAACTCAGACCCCTGGTCCCTAGGTGGCATGGACAGTGGTCATTAGTCAGTAAAGTTACATGACCTGAGAGCAATCAGCTCAGACTTCCCTGGGATTACTGTGGGATAGTCAGCTGGGCCTTTGAGGGCCCTTCCATTTCCTTCTCGTAAAGCCTGGTTGTCCATTACCTCTGTAGGCCATGAGCTTAAAAGAGAGATTCAAGACCTAACCCCCAAGATAGATCTTTACTGCGAAGTAGGTTCTCAGCTGAGCATGGTGGTACATGTCTATGACTCAGCCCTTGGAAGGCAAGAGAGTCAGATGTTCAAGGTCAATTTCAGTTACATAGTGAGTACAAGGCCAGTCTGGGCTACCTGAGACCATGTCCGCAAACAAACAAGCAAGAAACAACAAAAACAAAATAACACAGAACACATGAAACCGGGTTTCTGTAGAGAAGGCCTTTGGACACAGACAGAGGAGCAGAGAGACAACAGAAGTAGCGATTGAGGAGGTGCAACCCACAAACCAAGGCAGGCCACAGAACATGGAATGACCAGCAGGTGAAGGAAGTGGGGGGACCTTCAGTTCACACTTGGAGCCTCCCCACGTGGAGAAAGAGGGCATTCGTGTTGTGTCCTGTGCGCCCACGGTGGGGTGATTTGCTCTGGTGCTCCCAGGAACAGTTGCTTCTCTAAGTTACGACAGTGAGATTGTGAATTATGAAAATGACTGTGCAGATGTGTAGGATTAACAACAGCTTTTAAAAAATTAGCACATAGGAGGCTGGAGAGATGGCTTAGCAATTAAGGTGCTTGCCTGCAAAGCATATGGACCCAGGTTTGATTCCCCAGTACTCACATAAGCCAGATGCACATGAATCTGGAGTTCATATGCCGTGGCCAGAGGCCCTGGTGTACCCACTCTCTTTTTCTCTCTATCTGCCCCCTTCTCAAATATACATACATATATATATCTTTTATTTTATTATTATTTTTTATTTTGAGGTAGGGTTTCACTCTAGCCCAGGCTGACCTGGAATTTACTCAGGAGTCTCAGGGTGGCCTCAAACTCACAGTGATCCTCCTACCTCTGCCTCCAGAGTGCTGGGATTAAAGGTGTACACCACCATACCTGGCTCTAAATAAAATATTTTTAAAAAAAATAAGCAAATAGGCTTTGTTAGGCGAGATGGTGCTCAGAACAAGGGACCTCACAAGATGGCCATGCCTTCCAATACCTTATCACCCACATTCCTGAGCATGATGGGGGGGGGGTTACCAGCAATTTCAAGACTACCCTGCTGGCCACCAGCTGGCCCCCTCTCTAGTAGGAACCTTGTAGGAGACCTCTGCTTCCCCCCATCCTTGAAATAGTTACTCTCCTCAGCCTGCCCTTGGTTTATGGCTAACACATCATCTCGCCCCGCCCTCCCCTTTAAAAGACCTGTACCTTAGGTCCCGGATGCGGCTTCCCTGGCCTCACATCTGGGGACCAGTGAACCTCGCCGGAGAGCCGTGCCAGTAAACCTGAACTTGCTTCACTAATCTGTCTGATCTGGTTCCTCAGGTCAGTCAAGCCTTTCAGGCTTCATCATCAATACCACTGAATGAAGAAATCAGTAACTTCCAAGGGGCAGCTGTGTTTGGAGCAAGGTCCCGCTTAAGTGTGGGAGTATATCCGTGCTAGACACGGCTATGGGCAAAGATGCCCTCTTCCAGGTGGGGCCGCTGCACATCTATCTCTGGCTGACAGGAGGCAGGACTCAATTTCCAGTGCATCAGGACCAAAGACAATAACTCACTTAGCACCATGGAAACAGACCGTCGCGTGATGACTTGAATCCACGCTGCTGAGTGACAGGCCTGGATGGTCCTGGCCCCACGGGCTGCTCTCTGTGATTTGCCCAAGTCACTTTCTCTTGGGTTGGGTCCTCCACCTTCTCTGTGCAGCAGTTTTCCAAACGCATAGGATGGCTTGCGTGAGAAAATGCAATGAAACGTGGAGGCCGTTTGCGCACGGGGAGAGACGATTCGAGAATCAGGTCACATACTACATGGAGGAGGCACAGAACACCAGAGGCTTGTTTAGCCTAAAATAGTGAAAATGAAATGCTTTTTAGGGTTTGTGTTCCCAGTGTAGCCGGGAACTACATCTTTATTATGTGTCTCGCAGCAAACATTTGAAGCGATCCAAGAGGTGTCAGCTATGTTTAAAACCTACAGATTCTCCAGGCGCAATACATCCTACACACACTCTTTTCCCCACCTGTGCTGGCACTGAATTGCAAATTTAAACAGGAAACAGAAACCCAAGATCAAAGTTCTTTTTATTTGGGGAGGGGGAGAGTGGATCATCTGATGGTATGTGTGGTTAATTTTAGCCATTAGTAGGTGGGTTATTTTCATTCAACTTGTATTACTTGGACATTTTTCAAGACCTGACGTAGTTTCAGAGCTGGTGAAATGAATTTCCATGTTAACCAAGAGTCTGAAATTTGATCGCACCAACTGTACAGGCCTGGCTGGAGATGTCCCTCCTCTTCCCGGGGACCAGGTGTCAGTGGGCACCCACCACACAAGAAGAGAGGCCAGGGAATGGTGGAGAAACTTGGCGACCTCAGTGGGAAGTGCTTCTGTGAACCCACCACTTCCAGGGCGAGTTTCCCTCTCAGCCGGCGATTTCTGAGCACTAACCTTTCGTGGTGGAGAATCGTGATGATTAATTAAAGGCCTGGCGACAGTCGAGGGCTAGGAAAGTTTGCATTTTACGCAAAGCCAGGACAAGAGCACAAACAACGCCTCAGCATTTTCTAACGCAGCCTCGTGAGGCCTTAGCCGAACAGATCAGGGCTCACTCATGCAAGAAGACCTGAACTTCCGAGGGGAGAGGCCTGGGAAATGACAGCTATTGTCTCTAAGGTGAGGTGCTATGATTAGAGAAGACACTGCCTCTGCTTTCTCATGTGCCCACAGACAGGATAGAGGACTACCCTGCTGGTACTTGCTTCCAGGGAGGAGGGCACCCTCACCCCGTCTCTGAGACCTGGGTACTCAGCATGTCCTTTCCCATGTGGACAGACACTGACTCCCCACGGGGCTAGGGCACACAGGAGCAGTCAGTGGGGGGTCTGCATGCCTTTTCTTTCTAGTTCCTTGCTGCCATGGGAGAGGCACTGCCCACGTGGCCAGTGTGGTCATTTGAATGGATGTCCCCCAACAGATTCAGTTTTGTTAAAGCTTCTTGGACTTGCAGCTGCCTGGTTGGAGGAGGTGTCACTGTGGGCGGATCCGGGGGTCCAGCCATAAGGTGTTCCTGGGGAATTCCGGTTAAATGTCTTCAGAGTGTGTGAGCGGTGCCCCAGGGTTGCAGTCCGGTTCGCATTGCTGGTAGAAATCACCCAACCAAGAGCAGCTTCTGGGAAAAAGAGATTTATTTTGGCTTACAGGCTCCAGGGGGAGCTCCACGATGGCAGGGGAAAACGATGGCATGAGCAGAGGGTGGACATCACCCCCTGGCCAACAGAAGGTGGACCACAGCAACAGGAGGGTGTGCCAAACACTGGCATGGGGAAACTGGCTATAAAGCCCATAAGCCTGCCCCCAACAATACACTCCCTCCAGGAGGCAGTAATTCCCAAATATCCATCAGCTGGGAACCTAGCATTCAGAACACCTAAGTTTATGGGGGACACCTGAACCAAACCACCACACCCGGGGTCCCTGGAGTATGTTCGCCTAGGGTGGCATTTCTTTCTCTGCTTGGGTCTGTGAAAGGGGCACAGCTTCCCCTGCCGTCAAAGAACTTTCTCTGGATCCGTAAGCTTCAAATAAATGCCTTTCCTCCCATAAGCGGTGTGTGGTTTGGAGGTTCGTTCCAGCAACGAGACGCTGACCATGACAGCCAGTTCAGGTCAGGGTGGGGAAGAGCAAAGGACAGGAAGGGAGCCATGGGCCACTCAAAAGCAGACCGCAGCCCCTTGGGAGAAGAAACAGGCCAGTGGTGTCTTCTCTCACACTATATATTCCCTCCACAAGGTGCCCCTGTGGCATTGTGAGTAGTGAGCGCTCTGAAGCTTGTTACCCAATAGGTTCTTCTAGAATCAAGCTCATCTGCTGCTTTTACACACAGTGGCACTGGGATTACAGCCATGGGCCACCACACGGGGCGTTTTTCTGTGTGTACTGGGGATGGGAGTCAAGTCTTCCCCCCACCTCCCCGGGACCCCAGCCTGTCGCCCTTGCCTTATCCTCCCTCAGGTGACCCAGGGTTACTGGTTTCACACTGTCCCCACCCCTTTCCCAGTCCTAGTCACCCACCGGAGGACTCAGCTGGAGACCCACTTTCTGCAGCTATAAAGGAAGCTGGTCTAGTACACAAACTTCTCAGTTACAGAGATCTGTTTTTGAGCAATCAGGGTGTCTCACAGAAAGAGCAGGAGGAGGCGTGGCACACGTATGGCAGGGTGAAAATGGAGCAGCACGTTTTTTAAAGAGGAAGAGAGTGGGGCGCGGTGGCACACACGCCTTTAATCCCAGCACTCGGGAGGCAGAGGTGGGAGGATCGCCGCCGTGAGTTCGAGGCCACCCTGAGACTACATAGAGAATTTCAGGTCAGCCTGGGCTAGAGTGAAACCCTACCTTGGAAACCCCCCTCCAAAAAAGAGGAAGAGTGACAAAGACCACAGGCTCTGCCTTCACCAGCCTTGCAAACTTCTTTTACAGTAATAGTTCCTATCAGGAACTCAGTGGGGATTTTTTAAAGCTATTTATTGAAAAGTCCCACATATAGACAATATACCATGATCATAATCCTCTCTCACCACTCTCCTTTTTCCCTCCTTCCAGTCCAGTAGGGATTTTTGACTTGGGCTGATATTGTGGCATCGTATAATGAAGAAGCAATTTCATGTTTAAAACAAGTTTGGGGGCTGAGGAGATTGTCCAGCGGTTAAAGGTGCTTGCTTGCAAAACCTGCTAGCCCGAGGATGATTCTCTAGTATCCACATAAAGCCAGACACAAAAAAAAGTGGCACATATTTCTGGCATCTGCTTACAGCAAGAAGCCATGGTGAAACCACCCCCCACACAAAAAATAATTTAAAAACTGGAATGCATCAATATGACACTCAGGATTATATGATAACAGTTATTTAATATAACTGCTGGGCTGTTTATAATATTGATTCCTTTAAAGATAACTTTGTACTAAAAGCCTGATTTGTTGACACATGTGTTTTAAGGTGAGATATTATTTCCTGTGCTATTTACCTCTCTCTTTTTCTCTCTCTCTTACGTACCACATGAAGGTGACAAGTTACAGACACAAAAATATACATGGGCGTTTAACTTCACATTATAACATCAAAAGTAGAAGGGAAGCAGCCCTAGGCTATTTAGAATTCTTTTTTTTTATTTTTTGGTTCATTTTTATTTATTTATTTGAGAGTGACACAGAGCGAGAGAAAGAAGCAGAGAGAGAGAAAGAATGGGCGCGCCAGGGCTTCCAGCCACTGCAAACAAACTCCAGACACGTGCACCCCCTTGTGCATCTGGTTAACATGGGTCCTGGGGAATCAAGCCTTGAACCGGGGTCCTTAGGCTTCACAGGTAAGTGCTTAACCACTAAGCCATCTCTCCAGCCCTATTTAGAATTCTTACATTGAGTTTATTCATGCCACGCTGATTTGTTTGTACAGCATTTATATTTCATATGGCCACAGAACGTCACATGTATGTAGACAATATACCTATAGATCTGAGATAGAAGACTATTTTATCTTAAGTAGAAACTTTGGAATGGAATTTCAAAGGGAAAAGTGTGGGGGAGGGAGGGAATTAACATGGGATTTTTTTTATAATCATGGAAAATAAAATAAAATAAAAATTTTTAAAAAATAAAACTTATTTGCAAGCAGAAAAATAATAATGACACAATCAAAAAACAAATTTTGTAACATTTTTCATGTTTTAATTTTTTAAGTATTTTTATTTCATTTATTTTTAGTTTATTATTTATTTATTAGAGAAAGAGAGAGAATGGGTATGCTAGGGCCTCCAGCCACTGCAAATGAACTCCAGATACATGTGCCACCTTGTACATCTGCCTCATATGAAACATGGAGAATTGAACCTGGGTCCTTAGGCTTCATAGGCAAGTTCCTTAACTGCTAAGCCATCTCTCCAGCCCAAAAGTATTATGTTTCACAATTTTCATTAACATTTTCCATGATTATAAAAAATATCCCATGGTAATACCCTCCCTCCCCCTACACTTTCCCCTTTGAAACTCCATTCTCCATCATATTCCCTCCCCATCTCAATCATTGTAGACTAGCTTTAAGTGATTAATCTCATCTTAATTTAATTTAGGTAGGTCATATAAATCAAGGAAATCATCCATTTCTTTCAGATTTTCATACTTTGTGGAGTATATGTTTTTATAGTATGTCCCTATGATTTTTTGAATTTCTCTGGAATTTGTTGTGATGTTACCTTTTTCATCTCTGATTTTATTAATTTGTATCTCTTCTCTCTTTCTTTTGGTCATATTTGCTAAGGGTTTATCAATCTTGTTTATCCTTTCAAAGAACCAACTCTTTGTTTTATTAATTCTTTGGATTTTTTTTCCTTCTATTTCATTAATTTCTGCCCTAATCTTTATTATTTCTTCCCGTCTACTGATTTTTGGCTTGCCTTGTTCTTTTTCCAAGACTTTAAGGTGAAGCATTAGGTCGTTTACTTGTGTACTTTTTTTGATTTCCTTCTTGATTTCTTCATTGACCCATTCATCATTTAGTAGTGTATTGTTTAGTTTCCATGATTTTGTGTATGCTCTACAGCCTTTCTTGCTACTGATTTGTAGTTTAATTCCATTGTGGTCAGATAGAATGCAAGGAATTATTTCAATTTTCCTGAATTTGTTAAGACTTGCTTTGTGTCTTAATATATGGTCTATTTTAGAGAATGTTCCATGTGCTGCTGAAAAGAATGTATATTCTACAGCATTTGGATGAAATGTCCTGTATATATCTGTTAGGTCCATTCCTTCTATGACCTCATTTAGTCCAGATGCCTCTCTGTTTATTTTTTCCTGGGATAACCTGTCAATTGATGAGAGTGGGGTGTTAAAGTCATCCACCACCACTGTGTTTGGTGTTATCTGTGACCTTAGTTCTAATAGTGTTTGTTTGACGAATTTGGGAGCCCCCATTTAGGTGCATATATGTTTAGGGTTGTAATGTCCTCCTGTTGGAGTGTGCCCTTAATCAATATAAAGTGACCTTCCTTATCTTTCTTGACTAATGTTGGACTAAAGTCTACCTTGTCAGATATTAGGATAGCAACCCCTGCTTGTTTTCTAGGCCCATTTTTCTTGAAACACCGTTTTCCAACCTTTCACCCTAAGATAATGTCTATCCTTTGTAGAAAGGTGAGTTTCTTGGAGACAACAAATTGTAGGATCCTGCTTTGTAACCCAGTCTGCAAACCTATGTCTTTTGGTTGGGGCATTGAGGCCATTGATATTAAGAGATATTATTGAAGGGTGTGTATTTATGTTTGCCATTTTTTTGTGTGTGGTTCCAGTTCTACCTTTGCTCTCTTGTGTTAACTAGTATTTGAGTATTGCTTGTTTTTTCCAGGTTCCTTATATGTGTGCTTTTCCTTTTCTTCAGCATGGAGAATTCTATCAAGTATTTTCTGTAGAGCTGGTTTTGTCTTCAAATACTCCTTTAACCTGCTTTTGTCATGGAATGTCCTTATTTCTCCATCTATTTGAATGGATAGCTTTGCAGAATAAAGTAACCTTGGTTGACAGTTGTTATCTTTCAGAACTTGGAATACATCACTCCAAGCCTTTCTGGCTTTTAAAGTTTGTGTTGAATAATCTGCTGTAATCCTGATGGTCTTGCCTTTGTAGGTAACTTTATTTTTCTCTCTAACTGCTTTCAATATTTTTTCATTGGTTTGTGTGTTTGATAGTTTGATTATAATATGGCGAGGAGAGGTTCTTTCCAGGTTTTGTCTGGCTGGGGTTCTAAAGGCTTTCTGTATCTGCATTGGTACCTCTTTCCCAATTTGGGGGAAGTTTTCTTCTATGATTTTGTTGAGGACGCCTACTATGCCTTTGGAGTGGAATTCTTCTCCTTCTGCTATGCCCTGAATTCTTATATTTGATCTTTTCATAGTGTCCTGAATATCTTGAAATTCCCACTTATACTTTTCTATAAGTTTGTCTTTCTCTTTGTTGGACTATATTAGATCTGCCACCTGGTCTTTTAGCTTAGATATTCTGTCCTCTCCTTCATCCATTCTACTGATGAGATTTTCTACAGAGTTTTCTATTTCATTAACTGTGTTCTTCATTGCTAGTAATTCTGACTGGTTTTCCTTTATTATTTTTATTTCCTTATTTATGTCTTGTATTGCCTTCTTTATTTCATTAAATTGGTGTCCTGCATCTTCTTTGATTTCCTCTTTGATTTCTTCTTTGATTCCTTTGATTTTTTTCTTTGACTTCTTTGAACATATTTACAATCATTCTTTTGAAATCTTAGGCATTTCCTCTAACTCATTCTCACTGGAGGTCATTTCTGATACATTAACACTTTTAGGTGGATTTATATTGTCTTGCTTTTTAGTGTTTCTTGTGTTATAATGTATATATTTTTGCATCTTGGATTAAGTTAATGCTTGGATTTTCTAGATAGCTGGGTATTCGTAGCTTTATCAATTGATTTGATGTTATATATCTTCAGGGTAGGAGCTTAAGGTGTTAGGTATGGCTCTTAAGACTCTCAGAGTATCTACAAAGGTATTCCTAGGGGTTGAGTTTCCCTGCTATGGGAGTATTCAAGTAGGCTGAGTGGAACCAAATACAGGTAGATTCTAAAATTTAACTAAACACTGTACCCATTCAATCGAAAACAGTACCAAGTATTTATGCAACAGTAGTTATTATAACAACCAGATCCCCTATCAACAAAGAGGTTAAGATTTCTGGTCTGTTGAGGGATCCAAGTCAGCTTGTGACCAAGTGAGACCCTTCCCTGGTGCAATCCCAGTTACCTTTTTGGATGATTTTTGTCTCAGTCAACTTGCTGGTTGGGTCATTGGGCTGCTGTTCTGATTTCTGGAGCTGGGCACTGGCTTTTCTTGTGGGGCAAACCGAGCCTGGAAACTGTGGCCCTGCAGATCGGCACCCCCGCAGCTGGAACTGCTACTGCTGCTGCTGAAGTTGCTGCTGCTGGATCTACCGCTGCTGCTGCTGCTGCTGTAGCTGACACTTGCTGGAGCCGCTGCTGCCACCACTGAAGCTGCTGCTGCTGGATCTGCCACTGCTGGGGCCACTGTTGCCAGTGCCGGAGCCACTGATGTTGCTGCCGAACTCTGCTCCTGCTTGGGTCCCGTTGTCGGCTCAAGTTGGCGTGGCCGGGTCCCGGGCCGCTGCTCTGTTCGCTGGAGCTGAACACAGGCGGTGGGGGAGGGGAGGGAGCCGCAGCTGCTCTGGTTCTCTCGCTGCTCCACGTGTGTGTTCTTCTCCCTCGCGGTCTGCTCCTCCGCTGCTCGCTGCCGCTCTCCCCTCACGTCTCTTGAGTTGCAGAGAGCGCGGTGTGAGTGGAAGCTCCCCGCACGTGGCTTTTCCTGCGGCTCGAGCCGAGCCTGGCGGCTTTCTGGTGCGCTGCCACCACCGCAGTGGACAGACATGCTGGGGCCGCTTTTGCCGGCCTGTGCGAGCTCTGGATCTCTCCTACTTCTCCGCTGCCATTTCTATTTCCTATACACCTCACTTTTTAGTAAAAAAGGTTTTTTTTTATGTTTTGGTCATTTTCCCCCCTAGGCTGCTTTGGCATGGTACCTACACTGCCATCTTAACCGAAGTCCCAAAAGTATTGTTTTTTTGTTCTTCAGTTTTGTTTATTTATTTGAGAATGACACAGAGAGAGAGAGAATGGGCGTGCCAGGGCCTCCAGCCACTGCAAACGAACTCCAGACATGTGCACTCCCTGTGCATCTGGCTAAAGCGGGTCCTAGGGAATCGAGCCTCAAAAAGGGGTCCTTAGGCTTCACAGGCAAGCGCTTAATCACTAAGCCATTTTTCCAGCCCCCAAAGTATTTTATTTATTTATTTATTTATTTAAGAGAGAGAGAGGTAGAGGCAGAGAAAGCATGGGCATGCCAGGTCTCTTGCCACTGCAAATGAACTCCAGATGTATGCACCACTTTGTGCACGTGGCTTTATGTGGGAGTACTGGGGAATTTAACCCTGGCTATCAGACTTTGCAAGCAAATGCCTTTAACCACTGACCCATCTCTCCAGCCCCATCTCTCTGTCACTGTTAAATAAATACATAGACAAAAAAATTTAAAAAAGAAGTATTGATTCCTGGTTGCTAGGATAAAGCACTCAACTAAAAGCTCAAAGCTGAAGATGACCTTGAACTCCTGATACTCCTCTCTCTGCCTTCCAAGTACTGCGGCTAGCAGTATGTGCCACCATGCCAGGCTGACGACGTGCTGGGGATCACATCTGGGGCTTTGTGCATGCTGGGAACATTCTGTTGACTGAGCCACGTCCCTAAGCCTTAACATTTATTTTCATCCAAGAAAACTTTAAGCAGACCAATGCCAAACCCTTCAGGACCTGCTCCAACCGTACATCCTGCAGCCACTTCCTTGGGCTGTTAACTGTCAAGCCTGGCAGACATCAGTGGGGTGTACTTATAACTCTTGGTCCGTCCAGTTTCTCTTGTTTGGTTTGGGTTTATTTTCATGGACGATCCTAAAGTCTCTATTTCTGAAATTCTTTTTGGGGTAGTACATGTGTGTGCACATGTTCCTGTGTACAGACACATGTGTCATGGCATGCATGTGGGCATTAGAGGACATGTGTGTGTGCGCATGTTTGCGTGTACGGGCACGTGTCATGGCATGCACGTGGACATTAGAGGGCATGTGTGTGTGCACATGTTCGTGTGTATGGGCACGTGTCATGGCACACTCATGGACATTAGAAGACATGTGTGTGTGTGCATGTTTGTGTGTATGGGCATGTGTCATGGCATGCACGTGGACATTAGAGGACATATGTGTGTGCATGTTCATGTGTATGGGCATGTGTCATGTATGCACGTGGACATTAGAGGACATATGTGTGTGCATGTTCGTGTGTATGGGCATGTGTCATGGCACACTCATGGACATTAGAGGACATGTGTGTGTGTGCATGTTCATGTGTACAGGCACACGTGTCATGGCACACTCATGGACATTAGACGACATGTGTGTGTGCCCATGTTCATGTGTATGGGCACATGTGTCATGGCATGCACGTGGACATTAGAGGACATGTGTGTGTGTGCATGTTCATGTGTACAGGCACACGTGTCATGGCACACTCATGGACATTAGAGGACATGTGTGTGTGCGCATGTTCGTGTGTACAGGCACATGTGTCATGGCATGCACGTGGACATTAGAGGACATGTGTGTGTGTGCACATGTTCGTGTGTATGGGCACATGTGTCATGTATGCACGTGGACATTAGAGGACATGTGTGTGTGTTCACATGTTTGTGTGTATGGGCACACATGTCATGGCATGCACATGGACATTAGAGGGCTTGTATGTGCACGTTTGTGTGTACAGATACATGTGTCATGGCACGCACGTGGACATTAGAGGACAACTTCTCAGGTGTCACTTCATACCTTCTACCTCATCTGAGACAGTCTCTTGTTCACTACTCCATTGCCAGGATTTCTGGCCTATGAGCTTCCAGCATATTCTCCCATGTCTGCCTCCATTCTGGCTCTAAGTGTGCCGGGATGACACATGCCCACCAGTGTCCAGTATTACATGGGTGCTAGGGACCCAAACTCAGGTCCTCATGTCTATGCAGTAAGTGATTTGTCCACTGAGCCATGTCCCCAACCATACGCCTGAAATCCTGAATGTCTAGACAAAGAAGTTAGTCCAGTGGCCACACAAGAATCACCCACTTCAACACCACCATGGGTGTGTGGGTGTTCTGGTTCTGATAGGGACTCTGGGAATAGCACCATCCATTCTTCTCACCTGCTCACACAGAGAAGCCTGGCACCTTACCAGTGCCCTCTTGCATGTGACCCATGTCCCCTTCTGAAGCCCTTGAGATCACCTGCTCATGATGGTGTCCTTACTGCAATGATACTCCAAAACTGGGTATGACTTTTTGTCCTCTTTCCCTGCTCTATGACCAGTGTGTCACATCTGGTCACCTGCATGTTTTAGTTCTGAGATGTTTCCTTTACTTTACCACCTGACCTTTCACAGACATTTCAATCATCGTATGCATCTCTCTACACATTCCAGAAGCTTCTATTTACCCCACATGTTACTGTTCTACAAGTGTAACACTGGTTCAACTAAGGGTACAAATGTAAGCTCAGGAAGGGTGTGTGCGTGGTGTGTTCATGTGTGTGTGTAGTGTGTTCATGTGTGTGTGCATGGTGTGTTCATGAGTGTGTGCATGGCATGTTCATGAGTGTGTGCATGGTGTGTTCATGTGTGTGTGCATGGTGTGTTCATGAGTGTGTGCATGGAATGTTCATGAGTGTGTGCATGGTGTGTTCATGTGTGTGTGCATGGTGTGTTCATGAGTGTGTGCATGGCATGTTCATGAGTGTGTGCATGGTGTGTTCATGAGTGTGTGTGTGGTGTGGTGTGTGTGTGCATGGTGTGTTCATGAGTGTGTGTGTGGTGTGGTGTGTGTGTGCATGGTGTGTTCATGAGTGTGTGTGGTGTGGTGTGGTGTGTGTGTGCATGGTGTGTTCATGGTGTGTTCATGTGTGTGTGGTGTGCTCATGAGTGTGTGCATGTGTGTGTGCATGGTGTATTCATGAGTGTGTGCATAGTGTGTTCATGAGTGTGTGCATGGTGTGTTCATGTGTGTGTGCATGGTGTATTCATGAGTGTGTGCATAGTGTGTTCATGAGTGTGTGCATGGTATGTTCGTGTGTGTGTGGTGTGTTCATGTATGTGTGCATGGTGTGTTCATGAGTGTGTGTGGTGTGTTCACAAGTGTGTGCATGATGTGTTCATGTGTGTGTGTGTGGTGTGTTCGTGTGTATGGTGTGTTCGTGTGCGTATGTATGGTGTGTGTATGTATTGTGTGTTCATGTGTGTGTGTGGTATGTTCATGGTGTGTATGGTGTATCATGTATGTGAGTGTAGGAGCTGGTGAGAGGACAGCTTTCACATACCAGTCCTCACTTCCCACCTTCTTTGCCGTAGTAGCTCCTGTTGTTCACAGCTCTGCTCATGGTTTAGCTGCCCTGGTTCTCCTGTCTCCTCCTCCCTTCTCCCGGGTAGACTTCTCTGGGATTACAGATGCTTGTTACAGCATCTAGCTACCTTTTTAAAATTCATTTAAATATTTGCAAGGAGAAAGAGTGAGAGAGAATAAATATGGCCACACCAGGGTCTCTAGCTCCAAATGGATGCATCACTTTGTGCACCTGGGTTTACTTGCATACTAGGGAATTGGACCTGGCTCCTTAGATTTTGCAGGCAAGTGCCTTAACCTCTGAGCCATCTCTCCAGCCCATGCTTTGTACAACAAATTTCATCTCCCTGGCCCCACTGTTTTTGTTTGTTTGTTTGTTTGTTTGTTTGTTTTTAGGTAGGGTTTCACTCTAGTCCAGGCTGACTATGTAGTCTCAGGGTAGCCTTGAACTTATGGTGATCCTCCTACCTCTGCCTCCCAAGTGCTGGAATTAAAGGCATGCGCCACCATGCCTAGCTTGCCTCTTTATTTTTGATTCATTTTCCATCAATCTCTGGTAAATGCCTACCTACCTTCTTTGCTTGTAAATGAGGAACCACAGACTGTGCCTGTCATGCATGGCCCTACTGGGGAAGGCCACTTCTCCTATTTGGTGACCATCGTCCACCCGGAGGGACAAGGAGGCTTTTGTGTCCCCCCCCCCCATGTCAGCCTTTTGCTCCCAATTTCCCATGGCCAGAATATCTACTGTCATTTTTGTCTCTGAATAATGAATAAACCTTTGGTCCCTGCAAGATAAAGAAGCCGGAGCTACTGCGCCCAGCCCTGCTGCTGGGGACACCAGAGGAGCGCCCCCTGCCGGGGAGGGAGGTCTCCTCCATCAACACCCCCCCTCAAACATACTCTCTGCCTTGATTTCCTCTCTTCCTACTTTCTACTCACTGAAATTATAGCTTACTGGCCACGGTCCTTTCTACCAATCTCCTTTTTACTGTGAATTATACCTTACAAACTTTGATCCAGAGTGCACCAATTTGCTTTCCCAGTGTCCCTACTTTCTTCCTTTTCTGTTTGCATTTTTTTTCCTTCCCATTCAATACTGCACCTGGCTATGTTATGACTGGCCTACCGTCTACCCCCAAGAGACATATTTTAAACCTCCCACATTTCTTCTCTATCCCCTCCCCATCCTGTTTCATTGCTCTGATATTCCGAAAGAGGGAATTCTGGCATCGTCCAAAGAGCTGCCTGGTGGTCTGGGGTCAGCAGAACTGATTTCAGAATGTGTGGGAGTCAAACACCCCATCCAGGCAAAAGCAACTGGGAGCTGTGGTGCTTTGACCAAAAAAGGTTTCCTCCGCCTCTTCTTCAGTGGTGTCTAAAAATAGACTTGCTAGGTGGTGTGCTCAACCTTAATCTCTCCTGCCTCGCCCCGTCTGGCTGATGGCTTTGTGCTTCCTGACGTTTGATTCAGTAGCTGGAGGTTTATGCATGGAGTCCCAGGGTGTTCAAGCCGTGACGATCCTAGGGGAGAATGCGTGGGATTTTTCTGCCCCACAAGGAAAGGACTGAATTTCTCATTAACGTGAAGAAATTTTTATGATCAGTGAATTATTCAGGCCTGACTTTTTTCAGAGAGCAGCTAGCGGGAGGGAAGGTGGTGCTGCACCCCTTTAATCCCAGCACTTGGGAGGCAGAGGTAGGAGGATCACCTTGAGTTCAAGGCCATCCTGAGACTACAGAGTGAATTCCAGGTCAGCCTGGGCTAGAGTGAAACCCTACTTCAAAAAAAAAAATTAATTAATAATTTAAAAAAATAAATGTATACGTTATTCTTAAAACAAACATAAAGTCCCAAAATCCTGTGGCTGGCTAGGGCAGTGACGCTACCTACCTGTGTGTCCCAGCAGACGCCCAGTGCACAGTGACATTTGCAGCTGGCCCGTCAAGCACTAACGTTGGCTGCAGTAGATAGAAAAATTTATACTCAGAGCTGGGCGTGGTGGCGCACGCCTTTAATCCCAGCACTCGAGAGGCAGAGGTAGGAGGATCACCATGAGTTCGAGGCTACCCTGAGACTATGTAGTGAATTCCAGGTCAGCCTAGACTAGAGTGAAACCCTACCTCGAAAAACCAAAACAATAAAAATAAACAAAAAAGAAAAATTCATACTCAGAGACTGTGTGGTCTGAATAGAGTGTTTCTAATGGATCATAGCGACAATAATTTGATACTACCTGTTAGCAAAAGATCCTCGCTCCAGTTACAGCGGCACACGTTGGCAGGCCAATGCTAAGCCGATGAGGCAGGAGGATCATGAGTTTAAGGGCACCCTGGGCTACACCTCTACTTGAGTGCCCATGCCAGGTGAATAACCCCTCACCCATGTTCATGCAAGTAACTCGTTGGATAGAAAGAAATAAGGAAGGAAAGAAAGGGAGAGAAGAAGGGAAGGAAAGGAAGAAAAGAGGGAAGACAGAAAGAACAAGAAAAGAGGGCTGGAGAGATGGCTTAGCGGTTAAGCGCTTGCCTGTGAAGCCTATGGACCCCGGTTCGAGGCTCGGTTCCCCAGGTCCCACGTTAGCCAGATGCACAGGGGGGCGCACGTGTCTGGAGTTCGTTTGCAGAGGCTGGAAGCCCTGGCGCGCCCATTCTCTATCTGTCTCTCTCTCTCCCTCTCTCTCTGTCACTCTCAAATAAATAAATAAAAATGAACAAAAAAAAAAAAAGAAAAGAAAGGGGGCAAGTTGGGGTGAAGAAAGGATTTAACTGCAGTAAGAGGAAGACAGGAGAAGTTAATCAGGCTTAGTATGATCAAACCATATCGTATGCCTGTGTGCAATTGTTAAATAAATTTTTTTTAAAAAAATTTTGGGTTTTTTAACTTTATTTTTATTCATTTATTTGAAAGAGAGGGGGCAGAGAGAGGAAGAGAGAATGGGCATGCCAGGGCCTCCAGCTACTGCAAACAAACTCCAGACACAGGCGCCCCCCCTTTGCATCTGGTTTACGTGGTTCCTGGGGAGCTGAACCCGGATCCTTTGGCTTTGCAGGCAAATGCCTTATCTGCTAAGTCATTTCTCCAGCTTAAGGTCTCCTGGCTTAAAGACAGTTTTTATTTGTTTTTATTTTTTATTTTATTTTTTTGGTTTTTTGACGTAGGGTCTCACTGTAGCCCAGGCTGACCTGGAATTCACTATGGAGTCTCAGGGTGGCCTCGAACTCATGGCAATCCTCCCACCTCTGCCTCCTGAGTGCTGGG
Organism: Jaculus jaculus; assembly: GCF_020740685.1. Classification (NCBI taxonomy): domain Eukaryota; kingdom Metazoa; phylum Chordata; class Mammalia; order Rodentia; family Dipodidae; genus Jaculus; species Jaculus jaculus. The sequence continues at coordinate 19,110,839 of NC_059116.1, read as the reverse complement.
ATTAAAGGCGTGCGCCACCACGGCCGGCTAAAGACAGTTTTTATTACTTGTTTATTTGAGAGAGAGGAAGAGGGAGAGAGAGAAAGAGAATGGACACACAAGGGCCTTCAGCTGCTGCAAACAAACTCCAGATGTATGCTCCCCTTTGGGCATCTGGTTTATGTGGGTCTTGGGGAATCAAACCGGGGTCCTTTGACTTTGTAGGCAAATGCCTTAACCACTAAGCCATCTCTCAAGGCTGGTCTTTCCATCCCAACCTAGGGCCCTATGTGCAGGACAGCCTCTGTCCCTCTAGAAGCTGGAATGGGCTGGGGTCAGTCCACAAAGTAACCCGGTTTCTGCCTCCTGACACTTGTGGGTGCTGGGGAAACACAGTCAAGTCTGAAAATTACAGAAATGTTTCAAAACAACAAACCTAAAGAAAATTCTCCCGGTAACAAATGTGTCCATGGGGGTACCCAGTCTTATGCTTAAATAAATACCTTACTTTTATGGTCAGTTTAGAATGGTGGCTTCAGAGAAATACACTGTACACAGACAAGGAAGTAAAGCAGCTTATTGTACCCAGCGGAGTTTACAAGGATCAGTTGTCTGTAGAAGGAGACAGAGCCCAGAACAGGCGGAGATGTATGACCTCAGAGTTTTCCTACATATCTGAGCATAGAGCATTCTACAGACAAGGGCACGACTTTTTGGTATCCTAAAGCATCTTTTGGGGACTGGGGTGGTGGCTCAGTGAATAAGGTACTTGCTATTGAAAGCACAAGGACCTGAGTTCAAATCCTCAGCACTGACATTAAAGCCAGGCATGATAATACATTTTGCAATCCCAGCACTGGGGAGATAGCAAAGACAGGAGGGGCCTGGAGAGATGGCTTAGCAGTCAAGGCACTTGCCTGTGAAGCCTAGAGACCCAGGTTTGATTCCCCAGTATCCATGTAAGCAAGATGCACAAGATGGCTCATGCATTTGGAGTGCGTTTGCATTGGCTAGAGGGCCTAGTATGTCCTCTCTCGCTCTCTCTCAAATAAATATATAAATAGAAACAACACAGAAATTTAAAGTAGGAGGATTCTTGGGCTGGCTAGCTAGCCACAGCAGCAAGCTCCAGTTTTAGGGGCAGACCTTGTCTCAAAAAATAAGCGTGGGGACCTGGATGGATGGCTTAGCAGTTAAGGCCTTTGCCTGCAAAGCCAAAGGACCCAGGTTTGATTCCCCATGACCCATGTTAGCCAGATGCACAAGGGAACGCATGCATCTGGAGTTCATTTGCAGTGGCTGGAGGCCCTGGCATACCCATTCTCTCGCTCCCGCGTTCTCTGTCAAATAAATAAATAAAATATTTTAAAAAATAAGTGTGGGCTAGAGAGATGGCTTAGTGGTTAAGGTGCTTGCCTGCAAAGCCAAAGGATCCAGGTTTGATTCCCCAGGACCCATGTTAGCCAGATGCACAAGGTGGCGCATGTGCCTGGGGTTCATTTGCAGCAGCTGAAGGCCCTGGCATGCCCATTCTCTCTCTTCTCTCTTCTTTCTCTCTCTCTCTCTCTCTCTCAAATAAATAAAATTAAAAATTAAATAAGTGGGATGGGGGCTGGAGAGATGGCTTAGCGGTTAAGGTACTTGCCTGCAAAGCCCAAGGACCCAGGTTCAATTCCCCAGAACCCATGTAAGCCAGATGCACATAGTGGCACAGGTATCTGGAGTTTGTTTGCAGTGGCTGGAGGCACTGGCATGCCAACTCTCTGTCTCTCATAAAGAAGTAAATAAATAAAAATAAAATACTAAAAATTACAAAAAGCAGGATGCCGGGTGTGGTGGCACACACCTTTAATCCCAGCACTCCACTCAGAAGGCAGAGGTTAGAGGATTGCTGTGAGTTCAAGGCCACCTTGAAAGTACATAGTAAATTCCAGATCAGCCTGGGCTAGAGCGAGGCTCTATCTCAAAAAAACAAAAATGAAAAATAAGAAAATAAATAAAATAAGGGTGAGAGCAGAGTCAGACATGTGACGTTGTCCTCCATATGCACACACATGCATGTTCATCCCCCACATGTGTACCCATGCACATGCAAACATACAAACACACATGCATGCACACCACATATGTACATGCAAAAATTTTTTTTCATTTTTGAATTTTTTTTTTCTAGGTAGCGTCTCACTCTGGTCTAGGCTGACCTGGAATTAACTATGTAGTCTCAGGGTGGCCTCGAACTCAGGGCAATCCTCCTACCTCTGCCTCCTGAGTGCTGGGATTAAAGGCGTGCACCACCACGCCCAGCAGTTTTGAACTTTTTAAAATATTTTTTATTTTTATTTATTTGACAGAGAGAGAGAGAGAGAGAATGGGCATACCAGGGCCTCCACCCACTGCAAACAAACGCCAGACGCATGTGCCACCTTGTGCATCTGGCTTACGTAGGTCCTGGGGAATCAACCGAGGTCCTATGGCTTTGGAAGCAAGCACCTTAACCACTAAGCCATCCCTCCAGCCCTCTTTCCATTTTTGAAACATAGATATTTATGTCCTATTGATAAGGGACTACTGAATATTTAACTTACTCCATGCTGTACTCAACTGGCCCACTGTGTTTGCTGTTGAAGCTCTCAGCCAGGGCTGGATGGAAGCCAGGTCACCCCCAGGGTACAGGCTATACAGTGCTGATGAAAATTCCAGGCCTCAGGACACATCGTGGCCCATCAACCCTGGTACCTTGTGGATGAGGACTTCAGGCTGGGGTGTCCCTTCCCATCCCACGGTTTGCTGGGAAGAGCCAGTGAACACGGTCCGTGCCTCTCAGAGAGACTGTGAGGGAGAGATGACTCAACTTGGGATGAGCCACCTAGAAACACTAGAGCCACTGTTATCACTCAAGGGGAGACACAGGCTCACCCAGGTATGGTGACAGAGGGATGAGGCATGCCTGTGGCCTAAACTCCCTGCTCCAAGGAGATATTTACTCGCTGGACCTGGGTCGCATGGAAGAACAGTGCTGTCAAGGTATGTAGACAACATCTGGCATTTCTTCTGAGGGACCTGAACACTGTTCTGACGAGCTGGGGGTCTTGGAAAGAGCATTGATAAGAAGGAGGACCCAGGTCTTTTGGTGCCATCAGCTGCTGAGCGCCATTTCTGTCAGGGTCCAAATTGTTTTTCTTTTACAGAAGTTTGAGGCACCAGATGAGAGACCTTAGAAAGTTATAAAGTAGATTGAGGGGCGAGCACATTCCAACATTCTCCATTAATTGAGTGGTATTAAAGAGCTGAGAGCTGCGTCTCCCTGCAGACAACTTGCAAGAGGGTGGAGGGCTGGAGATGGACACAGGAGGAAGCACCCTGGGACTCAGCCGCACCTGGGAGGAGCCCAGGGAAGTGTGGCCAGCCCAGCATGGAGCCTTTTCAAAACTATTTTTATTTGTTTGAGAGAGAGACAGACACACACACAGAGAATGGACCTCTGCAAATATAACTCCAGACACATGTGCCATATTGTACATCTGACTTTATGTGGGTTCTGGGGAATCGAACCCAGGTTGTTAGGCTTTGCAGGCAAGTGCCTTCACTACTGAGTCATCTCTCCAGCCCACCCTTTTCTTTTTAACCAGCTTTGAGGACTCTCGTCATCTTCTCCTCCTTCTCCTCTTTTTTTTTTTTTCAGAGAGAGCAAGAGAGAGAGAGAGAATTGGCATGCCAGGGCCTCTGCTGCTGCAATTGAACTCCAGACACTTGCACCACCTAGTGGGCATATGTAACCTTGCACTCACTTTACCTTTCTACATCTGGCTTACGTGGGATCTGGAGAGTTGAACAGGGGTCCTGAGGCTTCACAGGCAAACGCCTTAACCATTAAGCCATCTCTCCAGCCCTGCTCCTCTTTTTTTTTTTTTTCTTTAAGTCAGGATCTCACAAGCCCAGGCTGACCTGGAACTCACTCTGAAGTCTAAGCTGCCCTCAAACTTACAGCAAAACTCCTGCCTCGCCTTCCGAGTTCTTGGATTCCAGGGTGTACCACTGCACCAGACCCTTCCTTCTTTCAGACACTTAGATGATCTGCACGTCGTTAGCAAGTGATGAGACTGAAAGCTCTAACTTGTGGGTGATCAAGAGAACAGCTGAGCCCTCCGCAGGGCCTCATGTGGACTCTGTGGGAAGGATACGTACAGATCACTGCCTCTAGACCAGACACTTTTCTTAGAGGGGTCCCCTCTGCTTTTCTCTGTGGCCATTTCCCTCCACATCACGGACAGTACGCTTGCAGCATTGAGAGGCGTGTGGCTTGCTTGATATAGAGCGTGGTGTGTCACCCCAGTTCACGTGTGATGGGACTCATGCTGAAGTCATAGTATGAGCACAGGAGCATTGAGGTCATGAGGGTGCAGCTCTACACTTTAGACTTTCCCTCCAGAGCTGTGAAGTAGAGTCCTTAAGCTACCAGCCTGTGGAATTTTCCATAGTAGCCCAGGAGACTCTACCAAACGTGGCAGGTGGACCCTCCTTCCCACCGCCTCCTGCTCCCTCGCTCTGCGCACTAGCTCCCCTGAGCCACCACAAGGTCTGCTCGTCCATCTCTCTTCCCACCGGATCCGGAAGCTCCAAATACCTTGCTGAATCTGCAATCTGAGGCAGACACAATCATGCCTTCTGGGATAATGGGATCCCCAACAGACAACAGTAATGTGAACCGTTTGCACAGGGATCCCCTGTGCTCAATCCCTCTTCGGGGCACAAGGGTTTCCCTCTGTGCGCTGAGCAGGGAGGGCGAGGAGGCTCTTCCATGCAGATGTTCCCTTGCTCACTCCTAACACCACGTCCCATGTGCACCTGTGAGTCAAGTCCTGAGTCACTTCAAGGACACACAACCCAGCGAGACATAGTTCTGGAGAGGCAGATGTGCACAGAGAAGTGGTCACTGTGCAGCCAGTTAGTGTGATGGCAAACATGCTCAACTTGACAAGATCTAGAATCTCCTAAGAGAGAAATCGCTGGGTGTGTCAGTGAGGGAGTTTCTAGATTAGGTTAATTGTGGTGGGAAGACCCACCCTGGCTGTGGGCGGCACCATCCTATAGACTGGGCTGTTGGGTGGCATAAGAAAGGAGAAAGCAAGCTGAGTGCCAACACCCACCTCTGTCTGCTTTCTGATACACCACAACCTCCTGGGCCATGCTTCTGCCACCATGCCTTGATGCGCTGTAACCCCTGGGACTGTAAGACAAAATAAACCCTCCCTCCCTAAAGCTGCCTCCTGCCAGGTATTTGTCACAGCGATGAAAAATAAATAAATAATACAGGCTGGAGAGATTGCTAAGTGGTTAAGACATTTGCCCGAAAAGACCCCAGGTTTGATTCCCCTGGACCCATGTAAAGCCAGATGCACAAGGTGGCACATACGTCTGGAGTTCGTTTGCAGTGGCTAAAGGCTCTGGTGTGCCCATTCTCTCTCTTTCTCCCTCTTTCTCTATTTCAAATAAATAAACATATTTTTTTAAATAATGCACATGGCCTGGAGAGATGGCTTAGCAGTTTAACGTGTTTGCCTGCAAAGCCAAAGGACCTCAGTTCAAATCCCCAGGACCCATGTAAGCCAGATGCATAGGGTGGCACATGCATCTGGAGTTCATTGGCAGTGGCTGGAGGCCCTGGCGGGTCCATTCTCTCTCTCGCTCTCTCTGTCTGCCCCTCTCTCTCTCTCACAAATAAATAAAAAAAATAAATATATGAAAAATAATAATGCACACAGCAACTGCTAGGTAAGCTTCCGACACGTGTCAGTCCCTGTCCCATTCTGTGAGATAGAGAAATAAGCACAAACAAGACACTGCCCTTGGGAAAACATCCCCACCAGTTTACACAGTGAGTGGAGTGAGGACATGAATGGAGTAAATCTCCTGGCGATGTAATGGGATCAGTGGTCCATTTTCTTCTTAGGTGGGCTTCTCTTACACCGTGCTTGCCCCTATCTTATACTCTCTCGGGGAAAAAATCTGTGATTCTCACCGCCCTCAGTCCTGTGCAGCATGAGAATTCCTTCCGGCAGCGCAAGCTCTCCTCTCCATCTCATTCCCAAGCATGGGGCTGGCCCAGCTGGGTCTCCTGGGCCACAGGGTATGTGTGACCAGCCACTCAGATTCTGCCTGGGGCTTTGTTAGGACCTGGGAAAGTACGCTTTCCAGTTCAGCTGGTAAGCTCTAAGGTGTTCCCAAGGGGGGCACCCGTGCCTGCAAACGCAGCCATGACCTTGACCCAGCTAAAGCAAAGCCAATGCTCCCTCCTTTTGGCTAAGCAAACTGAACGTGGGTTGCTGTCTCTTGCAGCCCCAAATTTCTGCCAGTCACAGGTGCAGACACGGTGACAGGGCTGTGAGACAGCCGGCCGTGTGGCATCTGCAGTCAGGAAGCAGAGAGAGGACAGGAAATGGGGCTCAGACTGTCAGAGCTCAAGGTCTGCTCCCAGTGAGTCACTTCCTCCAGCAAGGCTGTATCTCCTACGGGTGCCACAACCTTCCATACCGCATGGCCAGCTGGGCACCAAGTGCCATTCACACGTGTGGGGAACTTTCTGTCTTCGACCCACACCACTGACACTCTTACTGCATTCCGGTCCTTCCCCTTAGTGTTCCATTCCCGGAGGTTGTAAATTTTTATTTTTTTAATGTTTTATTGACAACTCCCATAATTGTAAACAATACCCCATGGTAATTCCCTCCCTCCCCCCACCCACTTTCCCCTTTGAAACTCCACTCTCCATCAGATCCCCTCCCCCTCGCAATCAGTCTCTCATTTACTTATTTTCAATATTTTTATTTTTATTTATTTGACAGAGAAAGAGGGAGAGAGAGAGAGAGAGAGAAAGAGAATGGGCACTCCAGGGCCTCCAGCCATGGCAAATGAATTCCAGGCATGTGTGCCCCCTTGTGCATCTGGCTAATCTGTGTCCTAGGGAATCAAACCTGGGTCCTTTGGCTTTGCAAGCAAATGCCTTAACCACTAAGCCATCCCTCCAGCCCCCTTCTCCTTTATTTTGATATCATGAGCTTTTCCTCCTATTATGATGGTCTTGTGTAGGTAGTGTCAGGCACTGTGAGGTTACGGATATCCAGGCCATTTTATGTCTGGAGGGAGCATGTTGTAAGGAGTCCTACCCTTCCTTACATTCTTTCCACCACCTCTTCCGCAAGAGGTTGTTATTTATAAAGCAGATATCCCTTATCAAGCTTCCTGGAAGATGCTTATATCAGACTTAGGGCTGATCACCCACCTTGCTAATATTTGGATGCTGTTAACAGGGTCGGTAAATGTGGGTAACCATACAATTAATAGGCAGCTGACATTCCCCTCCTGATGGACTGTGGATAGGGTTGGGGAGAGCACAGGGTCTTGTAACTATGGAAACAAACAGTTTGGGGAGCCACAATGCAATTCTCTAGCGTGCATATTACTCTCCAAAGATGGCAAAGGAAACAGTCTCTAAAAACCCTCTGCAGAGGAGGGGGCTGGAGGGATAGATCAGCAGTCAAGGCACTTGCCTGCAAAGCTTAAGGACCGGAGTTCAATTCCCCAATATCCACGTAAGCCAGATGCACAAGGTGGCACATGCATCTGGAGTTTGTTTGCAGTGGCTGGAGGCCCTGGCATGCCCATTCTCTCTCTCACTCTAGCTGCTGTTCTCTCTCTTTCTCTCACTCGCTTGCTCTTGCTCTCTCACTGTCTCTCAAGGAAATCAATCAATAAATGTTTTAGAGAGAGTAAGAGAGACAGAATTGACATGCCAGGGCCTCAGCCACTGAAATTGAACTCTAGATGCTTGCACCACCTAGTGGGCCTGTGTGATCTTCTGTTTGCCTCACCTTTGTGCGTCTGGCTTACTTGGGATCTGAAGAGTCGAACATGGGTCCTTAGGCTTTGCAGTCAAGCTTAACCACTGAGCCATCTCTCCAGCCCAATAAATAAAAATTTTTTAAAGCACCCACTGTGTGGAACTAGTTCTAGACACCTGAGCTTTAACCAAACCAGTCCCAAAGGCCTCTGAGTCCTACTGGGACAGTCGGGCCGGGCTGGATTGGAAGGTCTGTAATGACGTTAATCACCAGCCCTTCATAAGCAGGACAGTAAGGCAAAGAGACGGGAGGGAAAAGGAGGGAGGCATGGGCCTCCCCAGAGTGTATACACATGCACACACACACACACATGCACACACACACACACACACACCCTGCCACCGCCACGACTTTTGACCCATTGATTCTTTGTCTTTTTCTTTTTTTAAAAAAAAAAAGAATACATATTTACTTATTTATTATTTATAAGCAGAGAGAGAGAGAATGGGTATGCCACAGCCTCTAGCCACTGCAAACAAATTCCAGATGCATGCACCACTTTGTGCATCTGGCTTTACTCGGGTACTGGGAATCGAACTCCGGTCTTTAGGCTGTGACGGCAAGGGCCTCCTCTGCTGTACCACCACTCCAGCCCTCTTTGTCTCTTTCGGCGAGGAACGCGCCATTCACGCACTCTGCCATCCTCTATGGTGTGGGGACATTATGGAGTCAGAGGAGACCATCGCCCCTCCCCAGGAAAGGGACACCCCAGACCCTCTCACACTGACATCTGTCAGCTGTCTTGGGGTCATTATTTGGAGTTGTGTCTCCAGCCACTGTGGAGTGCAACAGGTCCTGTGAGCCATTCTAGCCTTCCAGTGCAAAAGAGAAGTGGGGCGGGGGCCACATGTACCTCTACCTCTTTTCAAAAATAACTGGGGAGGGCTGGAGAGATGGCTTAGCGGTTAAGCGCTTGCCTGTGAAGCCTAAGGACCCCGGTTCGAGGCTCGGTTCCCCAGGTCCCACGTTAGCCAGATGCACAAGGGGGCGCACGCGTCTGGAGTTCGTTTGCAGAGGCTGGAGGCCCTGGTGCGCCCATTCTCTCTCTCTCCCTCTATCTGTCTTTCTCTCTGTGTCTGTCGCTCTCAAATAAATAAATAAATAAAAATTAAAAAAAAAAATAACCGGGGAAAAAAGGGCACGTTTTTGTAGCTCACACACATTCCCGGCCAGGTGACCACTGTGTTCTTAGTAATGGATTTGCAAAGCGGTGACTTTATCCTTGTAATCTCGCAGTCTTGTTTCCTGCATGGCCCCAAGCTGACCTGTCCACCAAGGTATGGTGCAGTTTCTTGTAAAAAATAATAATAATAAACAATGTTACTGGACAACTCGGATACCTTGGCATGTGAGGGGTGTGCCCATTGTCACAGCGTCTCTGGAAAGAAACTCTGAGTTCCTACAGGGGAGGTCTGCATGCAGCAAAGGGAAGACTTCCTCATGGTCTCCCCTCGGCCCCCCACACCCTTCCTCCTGGGCGCAGCCATTCCCAGCCCGAGCTCGCTGGGACCAGGGTTGTCCGGCACTTTGCCGGGAGTGCAGCTGGAGAAATAGCAGCAATTACTGTTCATTTGTTGCTATGGTGTTGCGGTGGCCTGTTGTATCCGTGAATATCTTGATCACTTTCAACGCCCATTTATGGAACACCGTTCAGCACAAAGTGCTTGGAAGCCTTCCTCGCCGTCTACTCTTCAGACAGACACAAGTCAGTTGCCCTTTCACACATGTATAATACCTGAAATTGGGGAAGGAGAGAGAAAAGGCATTTGGTGGCTGATATCATTCTAAAAGAGGAAAGTCGACCTTAGGTTAACTTACGTTTGACACAAAGTGAAGCTTTGACATCAAAGGGTACCATGGAGGCTGTGACATCTTGGTGTGGTCACAGGTGGGAGAAATACCATTTGAGGAACAGTTTGCTATTAAAGCAAACCCAAGGTGGCTGAAAGGAGATTAAGCAGTAACTCAAGCCCTCAAGTTTTTGGTTTCCAAAGAAACTATGTGAAAATTAACTATGGGGCTGAGAGATGGCTTAATGGTTGAGGTGCTTGCCTGCAAAGCCAAAGGACCCAGGTTCAATTCCCCAGGACCTACATAAGCCAGATGCACAAGGTGGCACATGTGTCTGAAGCTCATTTTCAGTGGCTGGAGGCCCTGGCATGTCCATTCTCTCTCTCTCTCTCTCTCTTCTCTGTCTCAAATAAATAAATAATTTTTTAAAAAAATTAACTATGTAGAACACCAATTTATATTCTCATCTTTTATGTAGTAGAGTCTATATTCAAAGAACGTCTACAGCCTATGAATAATCATATATAATAAGTACTTTGTGTTTGTTTGCAAATAATATTAAGATAATATAATAGTATGTGAAAGGCTAAAAAGAGAGGGGACTGAACCCCCATAAAAATGTGGTGTTTGTGCAATGGAATTGTACATCCCAGTAAGGATGGCTAACATGGAGCTGCGCACCTCATGACCTGTGGGCCACAAACCTAATGTAAACTTGAGCAAGGGGGGCTGGAGGAATGGCTCAGTGGTTAAGGCATTTGCCTACAAAGCCCAATGACACAGGTTCGATTCCCCAATACCCATGTAAAGCCACATACACAAAGTGGCGCATGCATCTGGAGTTCATTCGCAGTGGCTAGAGGCCCTGATAAGCCCATTCCCTGTGTGTGTGTCTCTCTTCTCTTTCTCTTTCTACTTAAAGGTAAATAAATAATTTAAAAAAAAAACTTGAACAAAAGACTAATTCCTAGCCAGGTGTGGTGGTGCATCCCTTAAAATCCTAGCACTCAGGAGGCAGAGGTAGGAGGATTGCTATGAGTTTAAGGCCAGCCTGAGACTACATAGTAAATTGTAGGTCAGAGTAAGACCCTACCTCGAAAAACCAAAAAAAAAAAAAAAGACTAATTCCTAAAATATGGCACTGGTTACAAGATTCAAGGCAATGGTTTAAGGATTCACATTTGTACAGGGAAATTATAAAGGAAATTAGGTCGTAATGATCACAGAATTAAGATGGCTACCCGCTAGGATTCTGAAGGCATACATGAAGACAGACGTGCAAAGGGCTAGAGAGATGTCTCAGTGCTTAAAGGTACTTTTTAAAAAATATATATTTTATTTTTATTTATTTGACAGAGAAAGAGTGAGAGGGAGAGAAAGAGAGAGAGAATGGGCAGGCCAGGGCCTCCAGTCACTGCAAACGAACTCCAGATGTGTGCGTCCCTTGCGCATCTGGCTAACGTGGGTCCTGGGGAATCGAGCCTGGGTCCTTTGGCTTTGCAGGCAAATGCCTTAACAGCAAAGCCATCCTTCCAGCCCTTAAAGGGACTTCTTGCAAAGTCTGATGGCCCAGGTTCGATTCCCCAGTACCTACATCAAGCCAGATGCACAAAGTGGTGCATATGTCTGAGGTTTGTTTGCGGTGGCAGGAAGCCTTGGTATGCCCATTCGTTCTCTTTCTCTTCCTTTCCCTCTCTCTTGCTTTCTCTGTCCTTCCAGATAAAAACAAAAAATTTTTTTAAAAAGAAAGAAAGAAAGGCTGGGGCTGGAGAGATGGCTTAGCAATTAAAGCACTTGTCTGTGAAGCCTAAGGACTCATGTTTGACTCTCCAGGTCCCACATAAGCCAGATGCACAGTGACACAGTACATAAGATCACACGTGCACAAGGGAACATGTGGCTGCAGTTGGAATGAAGTGGCTGGAGGCCCTGGCACACCAGTTCTCCTCCTCTCCTTCCCTCTCTCTCTCTCTGTCATGAATAAGAAGGGTTGGGGGCTGGAGAGATGGCTCAGCAGTTAATAAGTTACCTGCCTGCAAAACCTAAGGAACTGAGTTTGAGTCCCCATAGAAAGCCAGGTGCACAGTGGCACATGCATCTGGAATTCATTTGTAACAGCTGGAGACCCAGCATGCCCATTTCCTCTCTCTCTCTCTCTCTCTCTCTCTCTCTCTCTTTCTGCTTACAAGTAAATAAACAAACAATATTTAAAAAAAAGAAAAAGCAAGGCTGTGTGGAGCTCGCAGCAATGCTGTTACAGTTGGTACCAAGCTGAGGGCCAGCGCAGGAGTGATTTCAGTATTATTCCTCATGTCTCATATATACCTTCTAGAATTTTCTCCTGTTTATAAATCATATTAATGCACACTGGCTTATTGTTAGTGGTTTCACACTTGAGAACTATAGATTTCCCCCACTATCCATGAATGACTACTATAGGTTTTGTTTTTTTTTTTTTTGAGGTAGGGTTTTACTCTGTTCCAGGCTGACCTGGAATTCACTATGGAGTATCAGGGTGGCCTCGAACTCATGGCGATCCTCCTACCTCTGGCTCCCGAGTGCTTGGATTAAAGGTGTGTGCCACCATGCTGGCTACTGAAGCTTTTAAATCAGGAAGTCCAAGTCCTTGCCTTTCTTTTGGCTCAAGATAGATAGTTTGGGCTGTTTGGAGGAGTCCCTGGCACTTCCGTATGAATTTTTAGAAAAGTATTTCCATTTCTGAAGAATAACCAACTAAGCTTTTTGACAGTGCGCACATGCAAAGTTCACATTCATTCCCTACCACTAAAACAAATGTATGAATAAAGAAAGAAAGAAGTGGGAAGTGGGGAATGAGCATGGATTGTATTAGGTCTGTAGATCACTTTGCCATATTCCTATCTTAATATCATTGTCTTCCAATCCACAAATGCAGAATCCATTTTCATTTATTTAGGTTTTAGTTAACTTCACTTAACAATATTTCAGAGTTTTCAGTGGGCATATTTTATGCTTAGTTGATACACTTATCCCTTAGCATTTTACTTATATTAATTGAGTATGCATATTGTTTCCTTAGTTTCATTTTCAGATCGCTCACCGCTGGTGTAAACTAGTACAATTGATTTTTGTGCATTGATCTTGTATCTTATAATCTTGAAGAACTTCAGTAATTTAATAGGTTTTTAAAAATATTTTTATATTTATTTATTTGAAAGAAATGAAGAGAAACAGAAAGATGGAATGGGTGTGCCAGGGCTTCCAGCCACTGCAAACAAATTCCAGACGGATGTGCCACCTTGTGCATCTGGCTTACGTGGGTCCAGGGGAATTGAACTTGGGTCCTTTAGCTTTGCAGGCAAGTGCCTTAACCACTAAGCCATTCCTTCAGCCCTCTAATAGTTTTTTATCCTTTTTTTTTTTTGGTTGATCTCTTAGTTTTCTACCTACAAGATCAGGTCACCTGCCAATAGAAATAGTTTTACTTTTTTTCAATATGAATGGCCTTTATTTCTTTGTCTTGCCTAATTGCTCTAGTTAAAATCTCCAATACAAAGTTGAATAGGAGTGACAAGAGATGACATTCTTGACCCTACTCTAAAGAAAAAGGTTTTTAGTCTTTTCTCATTAAGAATAATGGAGCTGGGGAGATTAAATGTGCTTGTTTGCAAAGCTTACTGTCCTGAGTTTAATTCCCAACCACCACCCACATGAAGCCAGATGGGCATTCATTAGCAGTTCTAAGAGAATGTGATGTGCCCATACACACACACACACACAATTAACTAATTATATATATGTATTATTTATTAATTATATATAACCATTATATATTATTTATAATTATTATAAATATAATTATATATTATATATAATTATTATATGTTAATTATAGATATTAAACAAGTAAATATATATGTGTGTGTATATATATATATGTATATATATATATATATATTGCATATGTATATAGGTTTCTTTTGTTTTTCAAGGTAGGGTCTCACTCTAGCCCAGGCTGACCTGGAATTCACTATGTAGTCTCAGGATGGCCTTGAACTCATGGGGAATCCTCCTACCTCTGCCTCCCGAGTGCTGGGATTACAGTTGTATGCCACCATGAATACTTTGAGAAAGCATAATAGTAGCTGTGGAATACTAAGACACAGTCTTTATGAAGAAGATTCTGGGTTGGAGAGATGGCTTAGCAGTTAAGCGTTTGCCTGTGAAGCCTAAGGACCTCAGTTCGAGGCTCGATTCCCTAGGACCCACGTTAGCCAGATGCACAAGAGGGCGCATGCATCTGGAGTTCCTTTGCAGTGGCTAGAGGCCCTGGCGCGACCATTCTCTCTCTCTCTGTTTATCTGCCTCTTTCTCTCTCTGTCTGTCACTCTCAAACAAATAAATTAAAATAAACAAAAAATTTGAAAAAAAAAAAAAGATTATCCTCTCCCACTTCATTGGCCATCTTAATGATGAAACAATGTTGATTTTATTGAGTAGTACTTTTGCATCTATTGAGATGATCACAGGTATTATATGTTTCATTCTATCAATATGCCACATTACATTTTTAATTTTTTAAAAATGTTGATGTATCATTGAATTCCTGGCATATATCTTGCTTAGTCATGGTGTATAATTCTTTCAATACAATTTTAGATTCTACTTGTTAGTATTTTGTTAAGGATTTTCACTTCAATAATATTCCTAAGAAATATTGATCTCTTGCTTTCTTTTCTTTTTAAATTTTTTTAAACTTTTTTTTTAATTTGAAAGAGAAAGGCACAGATTGAGAGAGAACGGGCACACAAGAGCCTCTAACCACTGCAAACGAACTCCAGATGCATGTACCACCTTGTGCATCTGGCTTAAGTGGGTACTAGGGAATTGAACCTATGTCCTTAGGCTTCACCTTAACCACTAAGCCATCTCTCTGGTCCTTTATTAAAAGTATTTTTATAATTTATTTGTTTATTTTTATTTGAGAGGGAGAGAGAAAGAGAAAGAGGCAAATAGAGAGAGAGAGGATGGGCTGCTGCAAACAAACTCCAGATGCATGCATCACCTTGTACATCTGGCTAACAGGGATCCTGGGGAATGAAAGCTAGGATTTTTGGCTTTGCAGGCAAGTGCCTTAACCACTGAGCCATCTCTCCAGCCTACTATTTATTTATTTGAGAGAGAGAGAATAGGTGCACTGGGGTCTCTTGCCACTGCAAGAGTCCCAGCTGCATGTACCACTTTGTGCACCTGGCCTTACATGGGTACCGGGTAGTTGAACCCGGACCATCACACTTCGCAAGCAAGTACCTTAACCGCTGAGCTGCCTCCCTGGCTGCATCACACTGCCTTTGCTTGTGCTTTGCTGTCAGGGTAATGCTCGGCTCAGAGTGAGATCAGAAGGACCCTCCCTCTTCTGTGTTTCCCATGAGTTTGAGGAGGAGGATCGGCATTAGTTCTTTTGCAAGTGTCTGGTGAAATTCATCAGGGAAACATCATGTCCTGGGCTTTTATTGAGAAAGAGCCGCTCAGGCTTTCTGGAGTCCCTTCCCATAGCTTGTGTGCCTCTAGGAATCTGTCCATTTCGTGTAGGCTACCTACCATGTTGGCTTATAATTGTTATGGGTAGTGTTAGGTCAAAACCCTTTCATCATATAGGTTAGTAGCAATGCCTCTGCTTCCGCTCCTGATTGTAGTTCATTGAGCCCTGATTCTTTTTTTTTTTTCTTGATCAGTCCAACTAAGGGTTTGTCAATGTTGATGTTTTTTTTTCTTCAGAGCCAACTTTGAGTTCCATTGCTTTTTCTCTGTTTTAATTTTATTTATTTTGAGAGACAGAAAGAGAGAAAGAGGCAGACACTGAGCGAGTGTGGGTGTGCCAGGGCCTCCTGCCACTGCAAACAAACTCCAGATGCATGGTTCATTAAAAAGATATTTTCAGCTGGGCATGGTGGTGCACACCTTTAATCCCAGTACTCGGGAGGCAGAGGTAGGAGGATCGCCATGAGTTCGAGGCCACCCTGAGACTACAGTGTGAATTCCAGGTCAGCCTGAGCTACAGTGAAACCCTAACTTGAAAAAAAAAAAAAAAAAAGATATTTTCAAAGCCAGACATAGTGGTGCAGGCCTTTAATCCCAGTACTCAGGAGGCAGAGGTAAGCAGATCGCTGTGAGTTCCAGGCCAGCCTGAAACTACGTAGTGAATTCCAGGTCAGCCTGCACTAGAGCAAAACCATACCTCAAGAAAACAAAAACAAACAAACAAACAAAAAAAGATATTTTCTGGCCAGACATGGTGGTGCGCCCCCTTAACACACCCTTAATCCCAGCACTAGGGAGACCCAGTTAGGATCGCCATGAGTTCGAGGCTACCCTGAGACACATAGTGAATTCCAGGTCAACCTGGGCTACAGTGAAACTCTGAAAAATCAAAAAAAAAAAAAGATATTTTCTTAGTGGTAGTCCTAGGGATTAAAATTAGCATCCTAATTTATAAAAAATGTAGTTTGAATTCATATATTGACTTAATTTCAGTTGAATACAAATCCTTACCTTTTTTCTATTGCTTCTCTATGTAAAGATTGCCATAAATTATATCGTTATGCTTTATATACCCATCAAAACAGATTTGGAAATATTGTTTTATCTTTACTTTAAAATCAGAAACTGAAGAGATGGCTTAGTGGTTAAGCAACTTGCCTGCAAAACCAAAGGATCCATGTTCAACTCCCCAGGACCCACGTAAGCCAGATGCACAAGGTGATGCATGCGTCTGGAGTTTGTTCGCAGTGACTAGAGGCCCTGACGTGCCCACTCTCTATCTGCCTCTTTCTCTCTCCTTACTCTCTCCCTCTCTCTCAAATAAAAAACATAAAAAACCAGAAAGGAAAAAGGAGCAATGGCAAACAAAAATTACACTAACACTGTCTTCTATGTTCACCTTGCCAGTGTTCTCTTATTCTTCATACAGGTTCAAATGACTGTCTACTAGCCTACTAGCCCTCCATTTAATGTGGAAGGTGTCCCTGATGAAAAACATGAGCTGTGTCTTGGATGTCCTCCCCAAGGTTCGTGTACTTGAGATGTGGTCCCCATGTAGCATTCTTTTTTTAAAAAAATATATTGTTACTTTATTTTTTAAATTTTTTTTGTTTTATTTGTATTTATTTATTTGAGAGTGATAGCCAGAGAAAGAAAAAGGCAGATAGAGAGAAAGAGAGAGAATGGGCACGCCAGGGCCTCCAGCCACTGCAAACGAACTCCAGACGTGTGCACCACCTTGTGCATCTGGCTAACGTGGGACCTGGGGAACCGAGCCTCGAACCGGGGTCCTTAGGCTTCACAGGCAAGCGCTTAACCGCTAAGCCATCTCTCCAGCCCCCATGTAGCATTCTTGAGAGTTGTTAGGTCAGGAGATCCCTTTCCTCATGACCTGCACTAAAGTGAACATTATGAGCATGAGTAGTTACCAAGGAAACAGACTCATTACACATCCCTTTCAAAAAAAAGTTTATATTTTATTTATTTGTTTGAGTCTGAAAGAGGCAGACACGTAGATAGACAGAAAGAATGGGCGCACCAGGGCCTCAAGCCACTGCAAACAAACCCCAGATGCATGCATCACCTCATGCATCTGGCTTACATGGGTACTGGGGAATCAAACACGGGTCCTTAGGCTTTGCAGGCAAGCGCCTTAACCACTGGGCCATCTCTCAAGCCCTATAGCGTCACTTTTATCCTTCTGATTCTGTCTCATGAGCTCACTTATCACCCTTACTAGGATGACACAGCCCAAAGCCCTTGCTAGTTTCAAGCGTCACACTCCTAGCCTTCCCAGCTCCCAGAACCATGAGCCAAATAAACCTCTGGCCTTTTTAAAGATTTTTTATTAGCATATATTAATTATACATAATAGTGGGTTTCATTATGACATTTTCACACATGCATATACTATACTTTGATCATGTTCATGTTTCCCCATCATCCTCTCTTGGTCTCCCCCCACACTCCCATTGACCCCCGTCTTTTCTCAAATAATTGTCTTTCTACTTTCACAGGTTTTGTGTGTGTGTGTGTGTGTGTGTGTGTGACATGCTGAGTTTAATTGAGGTTACAAGTGAGGGGTTACTTACTGGAGCATGGAAGCTTACCCATCGCTGTACCCCTGAAGAAAATGTCTCTCCACCCCCCAGCAACGATTAATTGACAATAGAGCCTGAGGAAGAGGTGGGGCCTTGTCACAGTCAGCTTCATCTTGCTGGGATGAACCTCCAGACAAGGGGCAGTTTACAGGAGGAAGAAGGGATTTATTTGAAGCTTACAGATCCGGGGGAAGTTCCACACTGGGGAAGAAGCTGGCCCCCTTTCACAGGTCCATGCGGGGAGGAAATACCTCCACCCGCACCCTAAGCGCTCCAGGCAGGGCTCAGGCGCTCTGCACATCATAGGCTGCAGTTCAGATATGCTCCCAGTAACAAATCCCTTGGGGCTGGACCCCAGGACCCGCCCAGTGACACCTCTTGCAGCCAGGTAGCTGTAAATCCAAGAAGGTGTAATAAAACTCCTGAATCTGTTGGGGGACATCCATTCAAATTAGCACAGGCCTCATGAACGTGTCCCCTATCATCTCTCTGTGGTGGAATGCTGACTAGTTTACTGCCTTGCCTTGTGCCGGGCGTATGCGGGTAACCAACCACATCTGCTGAGAGTTGATGAGAGCAATGGGCATGTCATGTCTGGATGACACGGCACTCTACCCCATCCTACAGCTATTGCATCTACCTGCCTCCTCTTCCCTCGGTGTTCTTTGATCCTTATAAGAGCGGGATATAGATGTCACATTTAAGGGCGTGTACTCAAAGTCATCTTCTCAGCACTTTGGCTATCTGTCTCTTTCGTTAATATTTTTATTTACTTGTGAGGCAGAGAGAGAAAGAGAGAGAGAATGAATATGAATGGGTGTGCCAGGGCCTCTAACTGCTACAAATGAACT
The DNA here is from genome assembly GCF_020740685.1 of Jaculus jaculus. Classification (NCBI taxonomy): domain Eukaryota; kingdom Metazoa; phylum Chordata; class Mammalia; order Rodentia; family Dipodidae; genus Jaculus; species Jaculus jaculus. The sequence continues at coordinate 19,092,200 of NC_059116.1, read as the reverse complement.
CCAGATGCATGCACCACTTTGTATATCTGGCTTTACATGGGTACTGGGGAATCAAACCCTGGTCGTTAGGCTTTGCAGGCAAGTGCCTTAACTACTGAACCATTTCTCCAGGCCCAGTTAAGTGTCTCTCCAGTAACCTCAAAAGCAGCTACAAAAAGCAGCTTCTCTGACCAAAGCTGAAAGTGGTACTAATCTATGGGGATCATTTTGACAGGTACAACATGTCCCCTAGGGCCTATGACCACCCTGAGCTACGAACTTTTGACTGGGTTTACGGTGCTAGATAGAAATATCCTCCAACAGAGAGGGCCTCAGAGCCGCTCATAAATAGGTTAGTTACCCCCATAAAACCTCTGCTCTTGTTTTGTTTTTGTTTTTCCGAGGTAGGGTTTCCTCTAGCTCAGGATGACCTGGAATTCATTCAGGATGGCCTTGAACTCACAGTGATCCTCCTACCTCTCCCTCTCGAGTGCTAGGATTAAAGGCGTGCACCACCACACCTGGCAAAAACCTGTATTCTTTTATTAATGGCCTACCCTCAGGGACACGGACTCAGACGAGGTATTAGTCTTACTGAGGATCCCTTGTCCTTCATGAGGAGTTCCCTCTTGTGGCTTTTTTTTTTTTTTCTTCAGGTTTTAAAACTTTTTATTTGCATATTAAAAAATCATGCATTCCAGCTGGGCGTGGTGGCGCACGCCTTTAATCCAAGCACTCAGGAGGCAGAGGTAGGAGGATCCCCATGAGTTTGAGGCCACCCTGAGACTCCATAGTGAGTTCCAGGTCAGCCTGGGCCAGAGTGAGACCCTACCTCGAAAAACAAAACAAAACAAAAATTATGCATTCCAATAATTAAATTCATTTGAGCAAAAAAATAAATGGCCCTCGGATTAAAGTGCATTTTACAGCCTGGAGGATACCGTGGGCCATCTTGGATTTTACTCCACATTTCACCACCTCCCACCCAGCTTCTTCCTTCACCAATATGCACGTTCTTTTCCTTCCCAGTCAGCCAAGCCCGGCAGATGGGAAAGGCAGGCAGGCACAGCCTTGTCAGTAATTCTGGATTCTTCGATGGGAAAGGGGCAGCACAGTCATTTAAACTTGATCCAACCCCTTGGCACCTCACGAAGTTAAACAGCTGAAAGAGGTAAAACCGGAAGGCGAGGCTTGTGGCATGTGCCGGGCGTGTTGGCAGCGCCCACCTCACAGCCGTCCGCCTGCTCAATGGCTGCTTTCGAAGGCAGAGGGTTTTCCTCTTGCGCTTCTGACTTCTTCAATTTCGACTCATCGAATTTCTCGATCTCAGCCAGATCGGGTTTGTCAGACATGGTTGCAGAGGGTGCTAGCAGAGATGCAGATGATGAGGGGCCAGCGGGGGTGCCCAGCGGGAAGGGCCTCTCATGGCTTTTGAAGACTTGTATTTGTATTGCCATTGTTTTGCAGCGGTATTGGCGTTGCATTGTATTGATACTGTATTGGTATTGCATTATATCATTATTGTGCTGGTATTGTGTTATATTGGTAATTGTATTGTATTGGCATTGACAGGTATTGTATTGATATTGTAATTACATTGATATTGTATTGGTATTAATACTATATCGGTACTGTATAGGTATTGGTATTGTATTGTGTTGTATTAGCATTATATGGTGTTGTATTATATTAATATTGTATTGGTAGTATATGACATTGGTGTTGTATTATATTGGCATTGGATTGGATTGGAACTGTGTTGTATTACATCAGTATTGCATTGTTGGTATTGCATTGTTCTGGTCTTTTGAAGTTTCATTATTTTGTATCTCGGGATGCATTTGAGCACATCTGTGGGCTATTGAATTTCTTGCATGTGTAGAGTTACGTCCTGCAATAGGTTTGGGAAGGGTTACATCATTACTTAATATAATATTCTGTTTACAGCTTTCTCATTTTTCCTTCCTGAGCTACCATAATGCAAACATTGATATATATGTTCAAAGGGGTTGTAAAGGTTTCTGAAGCTCTGTATTACCTCATTCTTATTTATGTATTCATTTATTTTAGAGAGAGAGAGAGACAGAAGGAGAGGAGAGAGAACTGGCACACCAGGGCCTCAGCCACTGTAACCAAATTCCAGATGCTTGTGCCACCTAGTGGGCATGTGCGACCTTGCGCTTGCCTCACCTTTGTGCATCTGGCTTACATGGGATCTGGAGAGTCCAACATGGGTCCTTAGGCTTCGCAGATAAGAGCCTTAACTGCTGAGACATCTCTCAAGCCCTCTTCATTCATTTTTATTTCTTTTCCCTGAGATCACACACTCTGATGACTTTCATGTTTGTTTCTTCTGTTGTTCAAATTTGCTGTTGAGCTTCTTTTGAGATTTTGTCATTGCTATTACTGTACTATTTAACCTACAGCTAATATCTGACTTTTAAAATAACTTCTATCTGATTTTAAATATTGTCTGTTAAGAGACATTATTATCACATATTCCTTAGTCCTTTAGACATGGTTTTCTTTAGTTTTTGTTTTTTTTTTTTTCCATACATTGAAAATAGGAGGTTTGACGTTTTGGATAAGTCCAATATCTGAGTGATATTTTTCCTTTACATAAGCCATAATACTTTTTGTTTCTTTGCATGTCTCATAATGTTTTATCTAAGACTATGTTTTTATGTTTTTAAAAATAATACATTATGCTGTGCATGGTGGCACACGCCTTTAGTCCCAACACTTGGGAGGCAACAGTAGGAGGATTGCCATGAGTTCAAGGCCACTCTCCGAGACTATATAGTGAATTCCAGGTCAGCCTGGATTAGAGCAAGACATTACTTTTAAATATATATATACGTATATATACGCACACACATATACATATATATAATTTATTTATTTATTGAATATATTGAATATATATTTGTTGAATATATATATTTGTTGAATATATATATTTGTTGGATATATATATATGTTGAATATATATATATATTTGTTGAATATATATATATTGGTTGTATATATATGTTGAATATATTTGTTGAATATATATATTTTAAATATATATATATTGGTTGAATATATATGTTGAATATATTTGTTGAATATATATATGTTGAATATATATATATTTGTTGAATATATATATGTTGAATATATACATATTCAACAAATATATCTTCAATATATTCAATAAACAAATAAATTTTATATATATATATATATATGTATTCAACTCTGGAAATAAAACAGTTCCTTCCTGAGAGTGTGTTGTTGATGTTAGAAGTTGTAATTAATTGTATATTTAATGACTTTTATGAATTAATTTTGTAAAATCTGTTCTTTGTCACATATGACCACCGAAAAGTCTCTCCTCATGTAGAGACCTGCCGACAACGGGACAGGTCGCTCTAACCACGGGAGCAACCATTCTTCTAGCTTTTGCCAGTGGATTCTGCATTTGGGGCTCCACCTTCCATACGTAGCCAGGCAGTTGAGGGCGTTTGCTTAATCTGTACTTTCTAATTCTTCAGCACCCCAAGCTTAGCTGAAAGTGAGAGCACAGGGCCCTCTCCTGAGCATGGGTGCAGCCTGAACACACACACACACACACACACACACACCTGATGCCCAGCTTCCTGTCAGCTCTTCACACCCCATGTGCGTCTCCTTAAGCAAATCTCCCTTCCCAGCTTTTGGTTAGGCTCCCTCCAACTGGAACCATCATTTAAGGCTGGACAAGTGCCTGTAGTTGTTTTCAGTAAATGCCCCTGGGGACAAAGGAGTTGTTTTGTGTGTGTGTGTGTGTGTGTGTGTGTGTGTGTATGTTTTCACCTTAGCCAGGTCAACAAAAGACAGGTTTCTAGGCTCTTCTAGGGAACTCAGTCAAGTCCAATGGTAATAACTGAGAATGACTCTTGGCAGATGCTCCAATCCCATTCTTTCCTTCCTTGGGTGTTACATGCAGCTTTTGCCTGCGGGTCAGCTGTGGACTTGAGAAATTGGGGCAGTGACTGGGGCGTACTAATGTGTAGCTGTGTATACTAATGTGTTAGCTAGACAGCTTTAAAAAGATTTTTTTGGAGCTGGAGTGATGGCTTAGCGGTTAAGAGCTTGCCTGTGAAGCCTAGGGATCCCGGTTCGAGGCTCGATTCCCCAGGACCCACGTTAGCCACACGCACAAGGGGGTGCACGCATCTGGAGTTGGTTTGCAGTGGCTGGAGACCCTGGCGCGCCCATTCTCTATCTGCCTCTTTCTCTGTCTGTAGCCCTCAAATAAATTAATTAATTAATTAAATTAATTAAATAAATAAAAACCAACAAAAAAAATTGTTTTTGAGAGAATTGGCCCACCATGGCCTCAGCCACTGAAATCAAATGCCAGCTGCTTTTGCCACCTACTGGGCACATGTAACCTTGCACTTGCCTCACCTTTGTGCCTCTGGCTAATGTGGGATCTGGAGATAGATCAAACATGGGTCCTTAGGCTTCGCAGTCAAGCACCTTAAACTGCTAAGCCATCTCTCCAGCCCCTGTTGGTTTGTTTGTTTAAATAAATGTTCCCTGATGGCTGTGTGCCTTTCGTTAATCGCCCATTTTTTTTAGAACATGGACTTCAACGTTGTTGCTCGTTTTCTGCTGATCTGAAGGCTGAGCTAGCATCCTTGGGCCTCTGCTGTTTCTGTTTACATTTCCCCAAGTCTTACTCTAATTGGCAGCCTTATCACATCGTGCTCAGGGCTGCCAGCTGTCCACCCTGGAAGGTCAACTGAGTCATCATTCCTTTCTGTTCCTGGCAAGATGTATCATAATAAAAGCTCCCTGTGCTATACCCGTAGCTGCACCCATCCACCTTCTCAAATGTTAACAAATTTGCTCTGGCAATATTAAACAAGGCTATGAACGTGTTACAGGATGACAAGGGCTCAGGGGGCTGGAGAACAAAACCTACAAGCAGGTCGAGAGCTAAGGCCGCTCCGGAGGCGGAAGGAGGTTCATGGCAGTGATAGCTATGGATGCTGTCCACCCTGGCAAGAGGGTCAGCTGCCCGTGCCTAGCTCCTGCTATCTGGGCCAAAGGATCTCCGTCACAGGAATCAGGGCTCAGCATCAAATGACAGATACTGCATTTTTAATAATATGCACTACACTGAAATGGGGGCGATCGTTTATATGTCTATTCCTATCCCTATACTATAAATTATTTAAACACAATCATGATGCTGTGTCCAACATTCTTGTCTGCAGTCCTCGGTAAGAGGCATTTTCTCTCAGTGACAGGGCATGTGTTTTATTCATGTATTGCTAATTCTCAGAGAAGTTCCAGGTGAAAGAAGTAGAAAATACAGGTGGTGCAGGTGAGCAAAGGGGATCTTCAGGAGCCCGTCATTTCCTTGGGTTCACAGGACAAGGGAAAAGCAGGCAGGGCTGGGCTTCTAGCTAATGTCAAAAACCCAAACTGGAGCTGAAGTGATGGCTGAGTGATTAAGGTGCTTGCCTACAAAGTCAAAGGACCCAGGTTCGATTCCCCAGGATCCATCGAAGCCAGATGCACAAGAAGATGCACAATGCGTCTGGCATTTGTTTGCAGCTGCTGGAGGCCCTGGGGTGCCCATTCCTTCTCTCAAATAAATAAATAAGATTAAAAGAAAGAAAAAAAACCCTCAAACTTCGTTCTCCTGGGACCTCTTCTCCCAAAAGCCATGGGGAGAGGATGAGTGTTCAGATCCTCTCTGAACTCCCTAGCATCGCCTAACAAACAATCACAAAGTGGTAGGTGGTTTCAACAGTCGGAGTTTATCCTCCAAAAGTTCAGAGGTCTGAAGTCCAAAGTCAAGATGCCCGTTGGCCCACCTCCTGCTTAGGGCTGGGGAAGGCCCTCCGTTGCTTCCGGTGGCTTCAGCAGCCCTCAGCACCCACCTGCACACACACACACACACACACACACACACACACGTCACCCCAGCCTCTGCGGCTGTCCTCGCACAGATCTCTCCCTGGGACTCCAGGTCTCTTCTCTCTCTGTTAATATCCATCACTGGATGTCACTTCCCCAACCCGACATGACCTCGGTCTTAAGTAAGTACATCTTGAAAGACCTTATATAAGCTCACATGATGAGGTTCTGAGCGAGCAAGGGTTTCCGAGGTTACGGTTCAGGCCAGTGTAAGGCAGACAGCCCTGAAGAGGACTCTCAGCCCCTCCTACATGCATGATCTCATGAGCTCCCTGCCCCTGGCAGTAGTGATGTGTAATTAGGGTGACGGAACATTCTGGTTGGCCCCTGAAACCACTTACATGTTGTCTTTATATGAGTTACTTTTCTCGCCGTGACAGATACGGGATGAAAGCAACATAAGGAAGGATTTTTTTCCCCACCTTACAGTTTTAGGGGGCACAGTCTATCGTGGCAGAAAAGGCAGCAGAAGCATGGGGCCAGCGCCTGGTCACACTGCATGCACAGTCATGAAGCCTGTGACCTCACCCCATGGGGTGATCCTGTCCACCATTAGGGTGGGTATCCCCCCTTCAAGATGGCTGAACAGTCAAGGCACTTGCTTGCACAAGGTAGTTGTGGCACTTATAATCTCACAGTGGCTGATGCTACGGACACCAGACCTGCATAAGGGGGGTGGGGGGAATGATGATATCAAAACAGAAGAGAGGGCTGGTGAAATGGCTTAGCGGTTAAGGCAGTTGCCTGTGAAGCCAAAGGGCCTAGGTTCTATTCCCCAGGACCCACGTAAGCCAGGTGCACAAGGGGGTGCATACTTCTGGAGTTTGTTTGCAGTGGCTAGTGGCCCTGGCCCACTCATTCTCTCTTTCTCTCTCTCTCTGTTTCTCTCTCAAATAAACAAATAAATAAAATATATTAAAAAAAAAAAACAGAGGAGAGGCTAGTTAGAAAAAAGAAGGGATTCAGTGGAGGGAGAGATTTTGGAGGGGGAAAAGAAGGTGGTGAGAGAGGGTCATGATCATGGTATATCGTTTTTATTTATGGAAGTTCTCCATAAAAAGTTTAAAAAAGTAGATAAACTTAGTGTCTGATTTAAAACACACACACACACACACACACACGCACGCACATACACAAAACCCTGGAACTCTGGGATTAGACACCCACAGAGGCCCCACTAAGCTGTTGCAAACAAAGGAGCCAGTCTTACCTATCCAAGGCCCTTGGGCGTCTTTGCCATATTACACTCCAGTACCTAATTCATCCCTGAACCTATAGCCCCGGAAGACAGTGGCAGTTTCCCAGACAAGACAGGTTCCAGCACATATTGAGTGAGCAAGTGACAGCGAGAACTTCGCTGAGTCGCCCGGGCGTCGTGTGTACCAGGCGCGCCTTTCGGTTCAGGTGGTTCAAAGTCTGGCTGGCTGCATCCTTCCGAAACCTCAGGACAGATGTCCCCTAGGCTCTCTGACCCCAGAAGGCTTTTCCATCCTCAGAAGACAGCACGAGTGAGCTGGACAACTCTAATCAGAGCTTGTTTATGAAAGAAAAACAGCTGTCTGGGATGGGGGGGGTAGAAAACACTGGGCATAACACAGGGCAGGCCACCCACTGATGTGACATCAGGAACAGAGGACGAGTGTCGTGGATCATCGTTGTTGTTTACGTCTTTGGGGGAACAAACCACTCAGAAACAGGAGAGGCTACTGGCAAATGTGAAGCACGGCCCAGGCTTCTAAATGCTGGGTTTTTTTTTTTTCTTTACTTTTCACTGCTGTGTAAGAGGTGCTTTCTGCCCCCCATCTCACTGTCAGAGTCTGGCTGTTAGACGGGGTCTAGGTCTTTAGCCACTGAGCCATCTCCGCAGCCCACGACCACCCAGGTGTGTGTGTGTATGTATGTCTTTTATTTTGAAACAGGGTCTCCCTCTAGCCCAGGCAACCTACAACTCCTTCTGTAGCTCAGGCTGGCCTCAAACTCAAAGTGATCTTCCTACCTCAGCCTCTCAAGTGCTGGGATTAAAGAGTTGAGCCAGCACACCAGACCAATGCCGTTTTGTTTTTTTTTTAATATTTTATATTGATTCCTTTATTTGAGAGAGAGATACAGAAATAGGCACCGGGAGAGAGAGAAAGATAGAATGGGTGTGTCAGGGCCTCCAACCACTGCAAACAAACTCCAGATGCATGTACCACCTTGTGCATCTGGCTTATGTGGGTCCTGGGGAATTGAACCTGGGTCCTTTGGCCTTAACTGCTAAGCCATCTCTCCAGCCCCAGTGCTGTTTCTAACTTAAGGGGATCATCAAACCACAGATGGCACAAGCTGACATTCAGGACTCTAAGGCTGCTCTCTGAGCTACCGGGGACACTGGCCTCACTTGATTCCAATGGGAATCAATGTTTACCATCCAGTTCCTTGTGGAAAGCACCCGGATTGCAGGCTGCCCACAACACACTCAAATACATCTGGCTACGGAGCGGAGCTGTCTGGCCTATTTCTCTTCTGCCCTATTTCTCTTCTGAGTAGAACAAGCCACATTTTCAAGGGCTGTTTTTGTCTGTGTGAAACTATTTTTCTGCCAGCTCCTTAAGATCTTTGGGGATGCCACGAAACTCCAGCCCATGGGTTGTTTTGACTCTGCCTGCCTCAAAGTTTTGTCAATCTTCTAGGGTTTTTTTTCTTCTTTTTTGGGGGCGGGAGGCGTTTGAGGTAGGGTTTCATTCTAGCTCAGGCTGACCTGGAACTCATTCTGTAGTCTCAGGGTGGCCTCGAACTCACAGCGATCCTCCTGCCTTGACCCCCAGTGCTAGGATTAAAGGTGTGCGCCACGAAGCCCGGCTTTTTTTTTTTTTTTTTTTAATAGGAAAGCCTTTTACTTACTTCCTTTAGCAAGTGAGGTGCATGGTAGAGAATCTTGTAGGCATTCTTCTTGTTGCTTGTGAATATTTATTGTTTAAGGGCTTTGAGCCCTCCAGGGTTGCAAACAGGAGTCACCACTCCCAGGCTCGGAACTCTAGAATCCATCCTCCTATAGAAAGAAGTCCTGGAACCCAGGACCTCATTTGGGGGACCACCTTGAGCTGAGGAGTTGGCTTTTCAGTAGCACACCCACGGCAATTGTCAGCTATTTAAAACTGCCGGGGAGAGGCCACACCTCCCTTTGCCAGCCAAGGGAAAAAAAAGCACCCAGGATTTTCAGTTCCTGAAACTCTGGGCAAACAGCCCTCTGTACAAAGAGTGTCTTGGGTGGTGGCGGGGGTGGGGGAGGGCGGCTCTGTTTTGCATCAGCTTGCAAAATATGCTTACTTTGCACTTAGAACCTGAGTTTTTGAAAGTGAAATTTTGGCATTCTGCATTTAATCCCAACGAAAGCTCTTTGGTATATTGACTTAAAAGGTCTTTTCAGCTGCCAAGATCTTGTAACTTGGATAACATCTTTCGAAAGGTTAAAAAGAGCAGACTTTCTGAAGTCTGCACAAGCTCGCTTGTGAGACTGTGTTGCTGGAAAAGACAATTCTCGTAGGGAACTCTCTCTTGGATGCTCCTTCTCAGATGGGCTCAGTTCAAGGGAAACCCTGCTACGTTGGGACTAAATGCATTCACTTTTATTTCCATTTAAGCATTTAATTTCAGCAGAGGGAGGCCCGACGACCTCTGTTGGTATGACCACAGCCGGGCAAGGAATTTCAACCAACATCCAGGAAGACAAATTACATGCCATGACCAAGGGCTGCCAGCAGGGGGCGCACCCAAGCCCACTGTAAAGACAAAAGACCAGCAGCTCACTGTTGTAGGGGGGGTGGGTGGAGGCTGGGAGCAGAATCTTAGGTTCATACAGCATGGTTGGGAAGAAAAGTCCTTCTCCACCCACCACCACCCCCAACGTCCCCAAAAAACGAACACTGCAGAGGAAAGAGATGGTAAACTGCAAGGCACAGCTTCAAATCTTTTCTAAGATGTTTCCACACTCTGCACTTTCCTAGACAGATCACACACACACACACACACACACACCCTGGCTGGCCCAGGGCTCAGCTCTAGATCCAGTCTTTTTTTTTTTTTCTTTTCATCCCACTTCCTGCCTCTCCCCATCCCACCCCCACCAGGCACAATCGGTGACCTCATTCCCAGTGCTACGAAGTGCCCCGATGAAACCCTAGCCAGAGGCCCTGGTTTCTGCTCCCGGCCAGCCTCTCAGACCACTGAGGTCTGCTCTTCAGAAATGCCATAGATTTGCCTTACGTAGAGGGTGTTGAGAAGCCTTGGGCCACTTTGGCCCCTTCAACTTCAGTTTTAGCCTGGGCACCTGCCTCTTTCTGCCTGTTGCTGGGTGTCTGAAGGCTGGTGCCAGCCAGAGAAACAAGTTGTCTCCCAGGAAGAGATTTATTCACTTCTGACAACGGACTGGACACCTTTGCAGGAGAGACCGGAGCTGAGACGATGATGATGGAAAGAAACGCACTTTGACCAGGACTGCCTGCTTACACACATCTCTTGTCCTTGACTTCGACATAAAGGTCATGTTCAGACCCCCAGGTAGACCTAAGGGACCAATGGACCTCAGTCCCTCTTCCCTGTGACCACTTTGAATACTTCTATAACTTGCCACCTGCCTATTGAGGGCAGGTGGCAAAGCATTGCTTGAGACCCAGGCTGTGAACCTAACAACTCTAATGAAGGCTAGACAGATAGCTTGGCAGCTAAGGTGCTTGCCTGAGAAGACTAAGGACCAAGGTTCAATTCCCCAGTATCCATGTAAACCATGTACGCAAGGTGACACATGCATCTGAAGTTCACTTGCAGTGGCTAGAGGCCCCGGCACACCCATTCTCCCTCCCTCCCTCTCTCTCTCTCATTTGCCTCTTTCTCTCAAATAAATAATTTTTCTTCTTTTTTTTTTTTTTTTTTTTTGAGATAGAGTCTCACTTTAACCCAGACTGCCCTGGAATTCACTATGAAGTCTCAGGGTGGCCTTGAACTCACGGTGATCCTCCTGCCCCTGCCTCCTGAGTGCTGGGATTTAAGATGTGCACTACCACACCCGGCTAATTTCTTTTTCAAGGACACTGTAGATACAGGCCTGCTGGTGTCCTAAGAGCCTGATGCATGTGTACAGTCCCATGGAGCATTCCTAATACCCGGGGAGCAAGGGCTGAGGGAGAACAGGAAATTGTCTTCCCCTTATAGGTCACTGGGGGAAGCTGTGTTCTCCTTGCTGACCAGAGAGTTCTATGGCCAGGACTTCTCCACACAGGCCATCAGACTGCCCTGAAGAATTCTTGGCCTCAGAATCCCTGACCTTTACCCTGTTGTCTAGAGTATTCACGTCCTTATCCCTAATTCAGTTTTTCCTGGCTACACCATCAGATTTTCCCAAATATCTAAAAGGTTACATAGGAAATAATAGTAATAATATAAAAAATCCAGGCCAAGTCGTAGCTTAACTTTCCTGTGTATCTTCAATACATGAGAACAGAAACCCAGAAGGAAAGGGGGTGGGGTGGGGGGGAACCAGGGGTAAATTTACCTTCCTGCCGTGCCCCAGTGAACCTATGACTCCTCCACCCCGTAGACTTGGGAAAGATCTGGAAGGCTGCTGCGGTTAGGACATACTGAATTGGATAGCATTTCTTTTTTTAAGATTAAAGTTTTATTTCAGAGAGAAGCACAAAGGCCTGAGTGTTGTGAACCAGCCAGGGCTTGCCAAGCACTCTGAGACTTTCAAACAGTGGAAACGGAACGGTACCAGCCCCTGCCAGCCCAGAGGACGTGAGGACGGGTCTTCTAACCGGGGGCACCCCACCTGCGACTCCAGTCCTGGTTCTCACAGGCCGCAGGGATCCCGAGAGCAGTCCTCTATACCACTCACCCCACTTAAATCCCCCAAATCAGTTGCACCCCTCTTTTCCTACCTGCTGTTATCCCCGCTCAGGGACTCAGTTGACCTCCTGTGCGCCCACAATGGTCTCCTCCCCCACCACTTTTCTCTTGAAGCCACAGCCCCTTGGCCTCTCTCTGTTCTTACCTTGGCCATCACCAGCTTTGACTGACTCCATTCGGATATCCACGCGTGCAATACACGTGACTGAGCGCCTGCTGTTTGCAGCACAATTTTCAGCTAGAACGTTGTTAAGAGCAGAACGTCTCTTCCAAAACTCCGTGGAGGCACCAGACACCCTTGGGGGAAGCTGCAGGACTGGGGTTGAGGAGAGGGAGAAAGCCAGATTAGCACCTAACAGTCCCCAGGCCCTGTCCCCGCGCTGTGAGTGTGCACATGCCTAGCTCTGCACGCGTCCACACCGCAACGCAGCCCAGACGTGGCATCAACCTAGTCTAGAAACTCCCTCACAGACTTGCCCAGAGGGCTGTTTCCATGGTGCCATCTAAATCCAATCAAGTTAACAATATTAAGCATCACAGGGGGCTGTGCAGATGGCTCACTGGGTAATGTACTTGCCACTCGAGCATGAAGACCTGAGTTCAGATCCCCAACGCCCACCTAAATGCTGGGCAGGGCGGCATAGGCCTAGAATTCCAGCACAGGGAAGGTGGAAATAGGAGGATCCCTACATCTCCCTGGCCAGCTAGTCTAGCCGAAGAGATACACTCCAGGTTCAGTGAGAGATCCTGTCTCAAAAATAAAGTAGAGGGGGCTGGAGAGATGGCTTAGTGGTTAAGGTACTTGCCTGAGAAGCCTAAGGACCCAGGTTTGATTTCCCAGTACCCACCTAAGTCAGATGCACAAGGTGGCACATGCATCTGGAATTCATTTGCAATGGCTAGAGGCCCTGGTATTCTCTCTTTATCTGCTTCTTTCTCTCTCTCTCCCTCTCTAGTAAATAAATGAATATTTTAAAAAATAAAACAAAATAATAAAGTAGAAATCAATCAAGAAATACCCAGGATGATGATCTCTGGCCTACACATTCACACATGTACTAACACTTATACACACACACCGTACACACATAGTATGGTACTTTAAACGTAAATGACACCATAGCCTGACTCTTTTTTTGTTTTGTTTTGTCTTCCGAGGTAGGGTCTCACTCTAGTCCAGGCTGACCTGGAATTCACTATGTGGACTCAGGGTGGCCTTGAACTCACAATGATCCTCCTACCTCTGCCTCCCGAGTGCTGGGATTAAAGGCGTGCACCACCACGCCCAGCTCCTGACTCAGTTTTGGTTAAGCCGTCTACTTAGTCTTTTGCTGGTGCTGGCTGTGGTCTCTCTGCTGGGGAGGCATGGAAGTGAGCCAGCTTCCACCACAAAGGAGCTTCCCCTGGAATCTGCGAGCCTGAAACAAACCCTTCCCTCCCATAAGCTGCTTCTGGTTGGACGTTTGTCTGAGCAATGAGAAATTCACTGCAACATATAAACATGAAAACAAAGAAGATCCACCATAGCCTCCCCAGATGCCTCACTGCCTTCCCCCTGCCTCTCTCCTTACTGCTCTGCACGGGCCCCTCCTAAACGCCCCTCCGACCCTGTGCCAACATTCACCACTCACCCATCCGGAAGCATCCACCTGATGTAGCTGGTTTGCCCGACGATATTGGCCTGACTCGGACTTTCTCCCCACCAGCACTTATTCCTTCCCCTACTGATGGCCACAGCCAAGGCCAGCAAACAACCACTGCCCTGTCCTGGGACATGTCTGGACAATGGGATGTTACCAGATATTTCTGACCTCATGGTGACCCTTCCATGCTAAGTTGCTAGTTCAATGTGGTGGTCTGATCCAGGTGCCCCCCATAAACTCAGGTGTTCTGAATGCTAGGTTCCCAGCTGATGGAGATTTGGGAATTAACGCCTCCTGGAGGCAGTGTGTTATTGGGGCCGGGCTTATGGGTGTTATAGCCAGTGTCCCCTTACCAGTGTCTGGCACACTCTCCTGCTGCTATTGTCCACCTGATGTGGGCCAGGGGTAAAAGTGGAGGGAGGGCAGTGCCTCAGAGTTGCTGTCGAGTGTGCGCAAGAAGGGGACCTCCACAGGGCTGGCCATCGAGGGCTTTAGCGCAAGTTCAAGGGCAGCAACTCTGCAGATAGCTTATTCCAGAAGGTAACCCATGTCTCTTTCGCTTTTATGCAATCCAAAAGAAACCAGGACCTGTGATGGAGAGATGGCTTCATAGTTAAGGCACTTGCTGACAAAGCCAGAGGACGCAGGTTCGATTCCCCAGGACCCATGTAAGGCAGATGCACAAGGTGGTGCATTAGTTTGGAGTTGGTAACTATGAAGTCACAGGCCACTGTTTCTTATAACTCAGACCCAGGCAGGCCTCTGTTTCCATGGTCAATGTGTAGCCGGTCCAAGGACAATGACTGCTTTTTGTTGTTGTTATTTTTATTTATTTATTTGAGAGCGACAGACAGACAGAGAGAGAAAGAGGCAGAGAGAGGGAGAGAGAATGGGCGCGCCAGGGCGTCCTGGGGAATCGAGCCTCAAACGGGGGTCCTTAGGCTTCACAGGCAAGCGCTTAAACCACTAAGCCATCTCTCTAGCCCAGTGACTGCTTTGCTTATGAGATCTTTCTAAATCAAAGAAAAAATAAAACAAGCAATTTTCTTTGGTGACAGTAAGATTCTTGCCTCAAAGTTTTGTTTTGTTTGTTTGCTTTTGATCCAGAGTGGGGGGGTGGGGAGCATCAGCTGGAAGTCTGGGCTGGCTCTACACCAGAGAGGAGGGGGATCTAGGAAGGGCGCAAGGTGGTCCTTCACTGGAGAGCCACCCACATCTGTCTTGTTCATAGACACCAGCCTCCTGTCATGCTCCTGCCCACGCCCGCTGTTAGTTATAAGGAGACGACACCCCCAGGTCCTGCTTTGTGAGATGTGGGCTCAGTGTCCACTTACCTGAGATAAGACAGGGACCACCAGGTGTACCCCTGAGCATGAACCACTTAGTCCCCCTTGGTCTTGGCAAAGACCTACATCGCCCAGACCCAGTCAGTGCCAGAGACTATGTCGACAAAGCAAGGAGGCCGTCTGCAGGGGAGACGCTGTCCTTCACCCCTCTACCGCAGTAGCCAAGACTGCACTCCCTTTCCGTGTTTCAATCATACGGGTCGTGAAGCTCAGGTGTTCGGGGTTAGCCATATTCCTATCCTAAAATAAGAAAGAACATCAGCAATTGGAAAAGGCACCACACACACACACACACACACACACACAATCCTACTTGCATAATTGACTTTCCTCTGACTCATAGCATCTTCCCCCACTGCGTAAATGAAACCGAACACCTCCCGTCATCCACCCTGGGAACACTGGGCTCCTAAACACAACGCTAGGAGTATTTACATGGGAAAAATATGTATTCATTAAAAACTACTGTTTGAAGCCAGAAATAACTTATGAGTTGACAGTTTAGAAGGAGAGAATTGGAAGCCTTCCCCCCCCCCCAGTTATTCACATGCACACACACACACACACACACACACACACACACACACACAGTCTTTCTTTTTTTTTTTTTTACTGTTGCCATAGATACAGGTATACCCAAGGGCAGAGTCCTCTGAGAGGACGCACTCCGTCAGATCTGGATTAGGTGGGTGACAGCAGCCAGGACGCAGGGAAATGTGGCAGTGCAGCTGTGGATGCCTTCATGTTCCAGTGGGTGTTCCCCAAATCTGCAAATGGGGCTCTAAAGGTAGCTACGAGCACCTACCTGTCCAGGCTCCAAGGAACTTGAAGCTTGAACCTGTCTTCTGACTGCTACCCACAAGGATCAAGCATTCCATCCCAGCCCCATGTCCCCAAGCAAGAAAGGAGGGTCAACATAAATTATAAACTCTCCAGTCCAAAAGAAAAAAAAAAAACTGATTCTAGGGTTTTTAAAAATATTTTATTTTTATTTATTTATTTGAGAGAGAGAAAGATACAGAAATAGGCAGGCAGAGAGAAAGAGAGAGAATGGGCGCGCCAGGACCTCCAGCCCTGTAAACGAACTCCAGACACATGCGCCCCTTTGTGCATTTGGCTGACATGGATCCTGGGGAATCGAACCGAGGTCCTTTGGCTTTGCAGGCAAGTGCCTTAACTGTTAAGCCATCTCTCCAGCCTGATTCTAGGGTTGTTTTTTTTTTAAAATATTTTTATTTATTTATTAGAGAGAGAGAGAGAATGGGCATGCCAGGGCCTCCAGCCTCTGTAAGCAAATACCAGATGCATGTGCCACCTTGTGCACCTGACTTACATAGGTTCTGGGGAGTCAAATCTGGGCCCCTTGATGTTGCAGCCAGGCACCTTAACCTCTCAGCCATCTTTCCAGCCCTCTAGTTTTTTTTTTAATTTAATTAATTTATTTATTTGAAGGAGAGAGGGAGAGATAGTGGGCACATCGGGGCCTCTAACCACTGCAAATGAGCTCCAGGTGCATGTGTCACCTTGAGCATCTGGCTTATATGGGTACCGGAGAATCTAACCTGGGTCCTTAGGCTTGCAGGCAAGAACCTTAACGGATAAGCTATCTCTCCAAACTTGAAATAATGCCCTACGACCTAGCCACAATGAATAAATCCCCTTTTCTACTTTTCACTATTACATTATTTTAGTTGGCGTATTGAGGATGGGGGGCTTAGATTAGGTTGGTAGGGCTGCCAGAGCCCAGGTTTTGACCTTAATAGTCCCACATTAACCCCCCCAAATTAACGTTGTGTTTCATTTACAACAATTAAAATTTTTTCATGGGGGTACTGGAGAGATGGGCTTAGTAGTTAAGCGGCTTGCCTGCAAAGTCTAAGGATACAGGTTCAATTCCCTAGTATCCATATATGGTGGCTTATATGTCTGAAGTCATTTATATAGTGGCTAGAGACCCTAGTATGCCCATTCTCTCTCTCTCTCTCATAAATAAATAAAAAAATTTTTTTTGAATAGCCTCCTGGAAGCCTAAGGGGAAAAAACATGAACAAGAAAGGAAATCATGGGTTGGAGAAATGGCTTAGCAGTTAAGATGTTTGCTTGCAAAGCCAAAGGAATCAGTTCGATTCCCAAGACCCACATAAGCCAGATGCACAAGGTGATACATGTGTCTGGAGTTCATTTGCAGCAGCTGGAGGCCCTGGCATGCCCATTCTTTCTCTCTCTCTCTCTCCCTCTTCTGTCTTTCAAATAAATAAATAAATAAAGTATTTTTTTTAAAAAGGAAATAAAAGTTTCTGAATGCATGTGTTGGGGATCATGTTTCTGTGTAGAACAATTCAAGAATAAAATATTGCTTTATGGGCTGGAGAGATGGCTTAGCGGTTAAGCGCTTGCCTGTGAAGCCTAAGGACCCCGGTTCGAGGCTCGGTTCCCCAGGTCCCACGTTAGCCAGATGCACAAGGGGGCGCACGCGTCTGGAGTTCGTTTGCAGAGGCTGGAAGCCCTGGCGCGCCCGTTCTCTCTCTCTCCTTCTATCTGTCTTTCTCTCTGTGTCTGTCTCTCTCAAATAAATAAATAAATAATTTTTTAAAAATTGCTTTATTTATTTTTTATGGCAGGGTCTCATGTGTCCCAGGCTGACCTTGAACTTTCTGTGTAGCTGAGGACGAACTTGAACTCCTGATCCTCCTGCATCTACTACCTCAATACTGGACTTACAGGGGTGTACCCTGCACCCAGTCGTGGGGGTGCTCAGAATTGAACCCAGGGCTCGGTGCATGGGAGACAAGCATTCTACCAGCTAAGACGTATTCGCACCCTCATTGCTTGACTTTAAAGAAGACCCAAGTTGCTGTGGTGGTCACCAGCCTGGTGGGATGCAGTTGTCTGAGGTCTGAGCTTGTCACCCAGTCGTCCAGGGTGGGGAATGACAGATCGCAGGTGTTTGGCTAAAGTCCCAGGTGAATGACAGCCCTAGCTCATGTCCTGGGAACAAACAGGAGCAGCTCTCTGAAGGATGCCATCCAAGGCGCTTGAGGCTACCTTTTGCAAAGGTCAACGTTGTCTGACCTCAGTCAGTGTTACTTGGAAGATTTTTTGCACCAGGACTCCGGGGAGTGGGCATCAAGACCCAAGCGCCTTGGACACCAGCAAAGAGGCAGTAATACCCAGAGCTCTGTGCCCTACACCCGTGCCCCTCTCTCTGGGCTCTAGGTTGACTAACACAGATCTGTTTTCACTCTTTCCATCATTCCTCTGCCAAACGAAAAAAAAAAAAAAAGTCTGTGAGATGTGGCTAGAAGTTGAAACTTACACGGTTTAAATATTTAAGTAATCTACATGGAAGCCACATGTTGCAGATAGCTGCTGTCAAAGTCTGGCTGCCTGGCGGAGAAAGTGGAGATAATATCAGAAAACAGAGCCCCTCCCCGCGGGCTCGTGGGGCTGTTTTCAGACACAAGCTCTGCTGGGTTATGTTGGCAACACCCCTTGAGTACAACCGCTCGAAAAGAAAACCAAAACGTGGCCAGTGTTACTTCCGCTCAACGCAGGACGTTCGGGATAAACACAGCGTTTGTTGGGAGAACCGAATCCGGCCCGGTGCCCCTTGCCTGGGCTGTGAAACCCAGTCTGTGTCACAATCGTCCCCGAGGGTTAAAAGCAAAGGCAGTTCTGCTTTTCAAAGACGGGGCTCCGTGCAGACAGGAACGAAGACTATATATAGAGTTGGTGCCCCGTGTTTTGTTGAGCTCCTCGGGGGCATAGATAAATTTACTAATTGTCCTTTTCCAAACAGAATGTGTTTCGTCTTAATTCACAGCTCAGTCAGGGCTGGATGCCTGGGAGACAACAGTGCAAAACAGTTAGCCCCCATGGGAGCAGAGAGGAGGCTTCCGGGAGGAAAAGCCTCAGTTGGTGGCTCAGGGAACCTTGCTAACCGCAGGGTTAGAAGAAGACAGAACTCTTTCCAAAATTACTATAAACATTCGCTTTTAAGGTCAACTTCCAATAAGGTCCTGATTTGAGAGGAAATGCAGACATGAAGATCTCTTTAGAAATGCTACATTCCCCTGTGTAAGTGTTAACTCTCAGGTGCACAGATAGCAGTTTCATAGGTAAGAAATTGCTAGAGGAGGGCTGGAGAGATGGCTTACGGGTTAAGGTGCTGACCTGCAAAGCCAAAGGATCTTGGTTCGATTCCCCAGGACCCACGTGAGCCAGATGCACAAGGTAGTGCATGCACCTGGAGTTCATTTGTAGTGGCTGGAGGCTCTGGCGTGTCCATTCTCTCCCTCCCTGTCTCTCTCTCTGTCTCTCTCTCTCTGTGTGTGTGTGTGTGTGTGTGTGTGTGTTTCTCTCTCAAATAAATAAATAAAAATAAAATATTTTTAAAAAAGAAATTGGGCTGGAAGGATGGCTTAGCAGTTAAGCTGCTTGCCTGCAAAGCCAAGGGACCCGGGTTCGATTCCTCAGGACCCAAGTTAGCCAGATGCACAAGGGGGTGCATGCAACTGGAATTCGTTTCCAGTGGCTGGAGACCCTGGTGCGCCCATTTTCTCTCTCTCTCTCTCTCTCTCTCTCTCTCTCTCTTTCTCTCTCTCTTTCTCTCTCACTCCCCCTTCCTCTTTCTATGTCAAATAAATAAACAAAATAAAAATAAAATATTTTTAAAATACTTTTTATTTCTATTTATGTATTTGAGAGTGACAGACAGAAAGAGGGAGAGAGAGAGAGAGAATGGGCGCCCCAGGGCCTCCAGCCACTGCAAACGAACTCCAGATGCGTGCGCGCCCTTGTGTATCTGGCTAATGTGGGTCCTGGGGAATCAAGCCTCAAACTGAGGTCCTTAGGCTTCACAGGCAAGTGTGTAACCGCTAAGCCATCTCTCCAGCCCTAAAATATTTTTTAAAAAAGAAATTGCTAGAGGAATAGTTATGCAAATGACATCAATACAATCCTGTCAGAAGAAAAAGTAATCTCTCCCATGACTTTTCAGAGGCTTAAAGGGCCAAGGCTTAATTTTTGTGTTAAAAAAAAAAGGTCATTTTTAAGACTTCTTTTTTTTTTTTGGTTTTTCGAGGTAAGCTCTCACTCTAGCCCAGACTGACCTGGAATTCACTATGGAGTCTCAGGGTGGCCTCAAACTCACAGCGATCCTCCTACCTCTGCCTCCCGAGGGCTGGGATTAAAGGTGTGCATCACCATGCCCAGCTAAGACTTTATTTTTTTCTAATTAAGATATATTCTCACATTGTCCACACACAAAAAATAGTGTATATATTTGACTTCTACATTAAACTTAGTAACATCTGTGATCAATTTTTCACAAATGTCTTTTTTAAAATTAATTAATTAATGAGAGAGAGAGAAAGACAGATAGAGAGAATGGGTATACCAGGGCCTCCAACCATGGCAAACAAAGTCCAAACACATAAGTGTAAGCATCTGGCTTACATGGGTACTAGGGAATTGAACCTGGGTCCTTAAGCTTCACAGACAAGTGCCTTAACCACTAAGCAATCTCTCCAGCTCCAAATTTCTTTCTTTCTTTCTTTTTTTAAATTTATTTATTTATTTATTTGAGAGCAACAGACACAGAGAGAAAGACAGATAGAGGGAGAGAGAGAGAATGGGCCCTGCCTCTGCAAACGAACTCCAGACGCATGCGCCCCCTTGTGCATCTGGCTAACGTGGGACCTGGGGAACCGAGCCTCGAACCGGGGTCCTTAGGCTTCACAGGCAAGTGCTTAACCTCTAAGCCATCTCTCCAGCCCTCTTTCTTTCTTTTAATACCTCAGTACTGGGGTATTGAACCTGGGCCATTAGGCTTTGCAAGCAAGCACCTTAATCACTGAGCCAACTCTCCAGCCCCAAGATATATATATATATGTGTGTGTATGTATGTATGTATATTTAGTTTTTCAAGGTATGGTCTCGCTCTAGTCCATGCTGACCTGGAATAGTCTCAGGGTGTCCTCAAACTCACGGTGATCCTCCTACTTCAGCCTCCTAAATGCTGGGATTAAAGATGTATGCCACCAAGGCTGGCCCAAATTTCTTACTAAACTGAATTTATTGCAAGAAGGGAAAACAAGGCCATTGGTTGGGACTGAGAAATTGTATGTGATACAAATACTGAACTGCTGGGGTAGGGCTGACCAGGTTTCCCTTCCCAGACTTTAAAGTCAAGTTCAGCTCTGAGGATTCAACTCTGGTCATTAGACTCCAAACAGATGAAATGTGAAAAGTCAGATTTTTTAAGTTGGAGTTCATATATCCAAAACCAAGCATGGTAGCTCATGCCTATACAGTCAGCACTCAGGAGGCTGAGGTAGGAAGACCACTGAGAGTTAGACGTCAGCCTGAGTCTATAGTGAGACTTTGTCTAAAATTAAAAAGTCACAGCTGTACATGTGGGTATGTAGGGTGCCTTGTTGTTGCTATTCATTTAAGAAACCATAATAAAAAATTTTAATGTTTTATTTATTTATTTATTTTAGAGAGAGTCAAAGAGAGAGTGAATTGGCATGCCAGGGCCTCAGCCACTGCAGTGGAATTCCAGATGCTTGTATCATCTAGTGGGCATGTGCGGTCTTGCACTTGGCTCACCTTTTGTGTGTCTGGCTTATGTGGGATCTGGAGAGTCGAACATGGGTCCTTAGGCTTTGCAGGCAAGAGCCTTAACCACTGAGCCATCTCTCCAGCCCATGTTTTATTTATTTATTTATTTTCAAGGAGAAAGAGAGAATTGGCATCATTGCCACTGCAAACAAACTCCAGATGCACACACCACTTTGTACATCTGGCTTTACCTGGGCACTAGGGAGTTGAACCTGGCTCATCAGGCTTTGCAAGCAAGCAACTTAATCACTGAGCCAACTCTCCAGCCCAAAGTTTTTTTTTTTTGTTTGTTTGTTTTGTTTTGTTTTGTTTTTTTGAGGTAGGATTTCACTCTAGCCCAGGCTGACCTGGAATTCACTATGGAGTCTCAGGGTGGCCTCGAACTCCCGGCGATCCTCCTACTTCTGCCTCCTGAGTGCTGGGATTAAAGGCGTGTGCCACCATGCCCTGCTTCCCAAAGATATTTTTGATTTGATCAGTTACAGGCACAAGCTTACACAATTCTGAAGCTGAGAAGTCCAGTATCAACCAGCCAGCCATCCTTGCGTCTATTGTCCTGTTCACCATAGACCTCTGCGTCCTCAGAAGCAACAGCAAAGAAGCTCCTTTGACACAATCCTAGCACTCCATCTCCTCCTCTGGGCACAACTGCAATAGGAATAGGTTTCAGCACACCAGCTAGGGGGACACAGATATTTAGAACACAATGCATGGATGTTTGCTCCATGAGAACTTAGACTTATTACAATTTAATATACTCCTCAGTTTTAATCATTACTAAAACCATGGGTGAAGCTGGGTGTGGTAGCACATGCCTTTAATCCCAGCACTCAGGAGGCAGAGGTAGGAGGATCGCCGTGAGTTCGAGGCCACCCTGAAACTCCGTAGTGAATTCCAGGTCAGCTTGGGCCAGAGTGAGACCCTACCTTAAAAAACCAAATAAATGAATGAATAAATAAAACATGGATGAAAGTAATATTAAAAATTTCAAATAAAGTTGTCAATACATTTTGTTTTTTACTTCTTACTGGTTATTTCTTAATATTTATATCAAAACATGGTTACGAGATTCAATAATATACAAAAGAATAAAATGAGTACATATGAACTCTTCAATTATCAGTGCTTTCAAGATAAGGATTGTACCTGCCACCTCAAATCCTAAGATATGTAACAACCCCTCAAAAATGATTAGAACAGGGCTGGAGAGATGACTTAGTGGTTAATCGCTTGCCTGTGAAGCCTAAGGACCCCAGTTCAAGTCTTGATTCTCCAGGACCCATGTTAGCCAGATGCACAAGGGGGTGCACGCGTCTGGAGTTCATTTGCAGTGGCTGGAGGCCCTGGCGTGCCCATTCTCTTCCCCCCCCCTCTCTCCCTCCCTCCCTCTCCCTCTCCCTCTCCCTCTCCCTCTCCCTCTCCCTCTTTCTCTCTCTGTCTGTGGCTCTCAAATAAATAAATAAATAAATAAATAAAAGTTTTAAAAAATGGTTAGAACAGGGCTGGGGAGATGGCTCAGTGGCTAAAAGTGCTTGCTCAAAAAGCTTGCTGGCTCAGGTTCAGTTCCCTAGTACACCTATAAAGCCAGATGCACAATGTGGTGCATGCATCTGGAATTCACTTGCAGTGGCAAGAGGCCCAGATGTTTTTGCCTTCTCTCTCCCCTTGCATTAAGTAACTATATTTTTAATTTTTTAGAATGATTAGACTATGAGCCAGGCATGGTGGTATATGCCTGTTATCCAGCACTTGGGAAACTGAGGCAGGAGGCTTGAAAACTTGGGCTACACATTGAGTCTCTATCTCAAAAAAAAAAATCACACACAAAAAAGAAAGATGCAGGGAGGAAGGAAAGGTAGATGAATAGAAAATTGGATGGATGGAGAGATGTATTTAGCTAGCTAGCTAGCTAGATACATAAACATAGCAAAGAGGAAAGGGAGGGAGAAAAGGAAAGAAGGCCAACAGGAATGGATGGATAGATAGAGATAGTTATAGATAAAAATAGAGTGACATAGATAGATGGTTGGCAAATGCTACATGAATAGAAAGATATATGTATGTATGGAAGAGAGAGAGAAAAAGGGAAGGGGGAAACGGAGGTAAGGAAGAGATGGATGGAGGTGATAGATGATAGACATATATAGACAGATAAGTAGTAGGTAAAGGGAGATAGATGATAGATGAATAGGAAGATGGATAGATATACAGAAGGAAAGAGGGAGAAAGAGAGGGAAAGAGGAAGGTAGGGAAGAATGGGTGGATGTATAGATAGATATGGATGACTGAGAGGTAGACTGTAAGTAGACAGCAATAGATAATAGAAAGATGGATGGATATGCAGAAGGTGAGAGGGAGAGAGAGAGGAGTGGATGGAGTTGTAGTCAATTCCATGATGCTGGGATGAACATCCAACCAGACATAGTTTATGGAGAAAGGAATTTGTTTTGGGGAAGTTCCATCAAGGGCAGAAGAAGCTGGTTGTCTTTCATAGATCCAAGCAGAGAGAAACACCCCCCCCCCCGCACAAAAAAAAAAAAAAAAAAACAGCCAGCACCATGAGCAAGCAAGAACCACCAGACCCCAAACTGTTTTCCACACACCTTTGGGTTGGTTCAGATCCACCTCAAACACCTCAAACAGACCCCCAGTGACACCTCCTCCAGCAGGCTGTTGGAGACTTAAGCAGGAAGCTTAAAGTTAATCAAAGATACCCGAGGCTGGGCTGGAGAGATGGCTTAGTGGTTCAGGGGTTTGCCTGCAAAGCCAAAGGACCCCGCTTCGATTCTCCAGGACCCACGTTAGCCAGATGCACAAGGGGGCGCATGCGTCTGGAGTTCATTTGCAGCGGCTGGAGTCCCTGCGGCGCCCATTTTGTCTCTCTTTCTGCCTCTTTCTCCTCTCAAATTAATTAATTATATATATATTGAAAAAATACCTGAGGCTAAGCTGGGCACGGTGGCACACACCTTTAATCCCAGCACTCAGGCGGCAGAGGTAGGAGGATCGCTGTGAGTTCAAGGCCACCCTGAGACTCCATAGTAAATTACAGGCCAGCCTGAGCTAGAGTGAGACCCTGCCTCAAAACAAACAAACAAACAAACAAACAAAAATTACCGGAGGCTATGGGAAACATGCATTCACCTTCAAACCACCACAGGTGGGAAGGGAGAGATGGAAGGGTGAGCAATATGGGAAGAGAAGGGAACCCCATCAAATGGTGACTGCTTCAGTGAGAGTTCTAACACGCGCAGGACCCTTACATCAGATACAGAGCTGTGCAAACGACACCGAGAGGCTTGGCAATATTTCTCAAGGCGCCTTTGTCCAAAGTGCCACTATGGAGCCCTGAGTCCGTGTTGGAAATGCCGACACTGGGTCCCGGAGTGGGCGCTCTCCACAGCTCCCCACGCATGGCAGGGTCGTGAAGCACTCAGCGTCACAAAGTCGAAGACACAGGCATCTTCTATTGTTTGTATTTTTCAGCTTCTACGTCTATGGGATAACTAAGAGGAGGAAAGACAAAGAAAGAACGTAATAATAATAAGGCTTAGGCAGTGTGGGGAAGCTCCGTGGGAGAGCATCTGCCTAGCTTGTGCAAGGTCTCTCAGAAGCAGAGGTTAAAAAAAAAGATCTGAACTGAGCCCGGCACAGCTTGCAGCCCGAAGACGCTTCTGCAATCTCTGGAGAAATTATTTAGCAACGCCTGACGTCACCATTCTACGTGGAAGTGGTGAATCAGCTTACAAAACGATGGTTTCTTTGTCAGAAATTATGCTGGGCCTTTCAGCAGAACATGAATGAGGATGACACAGTAGTGACGTCATGAGGTGGGTGGGAACGAGGGACAGGCCATTCTCAAGTAACAGGACTCAAGAGCCCAAGATAGGAAGCAACTCCCCACGGGAGGAGGGGCGGGGGGGGGGGTTGCTTAGAGCTTTTCGTCCATTTACATCAAAAGGCCAGAGTACCTATTGAATGAGTCACTCAATCTCCCTGTGGTTTATGGCTTCGGAGCCTTTCAGAAGTGCATTCCCTGAAGCTAATGACTTTAATTGAATGCCATCATGTGTGATTCAAGCTGGAGTTTAAATATTTATCCTGTACACGTTCACAGAAGTGCAGTGTTTGCATCGGTGACTCTGGGCCATTCTCGGGGAGACAAGAGCGGGCACAGGAACGTCCCCGTTAAATCCCCCATCTGCACAGTCTTCATTTTCTCTCTTGCTGGCAGCGGGGACCAGCCTGTCAGAGGTGACAATGTAGGGGTCACCCATCATTTCACTGTGTGCTGTCGTAGATCCCCAGGGCATGTTACACTTCTCCTTGGAGTCTGTTGTCAGACTTCACACAAAGCTGTTGAGATGAAGAGATGAAGTTTGGGTAAAATCTTCCAGCGAGAGGACTGGAGTTCCATCCTCCAGACCCACATAAAAACACCAGGCACACTGACAACCAGCTCCAGGGGTATGGTGACAGACACCGCGGTCAATCAAACCCATCAAAGCAGAAATCCAGAGGCTACAGAGAACTCAACAGTAAATCAGACTGCTAACAGGCCTGCCACGGATAAGGAGACATTGCGGAAGAGGGGGGTGGAAAGATTGTAAGAGCCTCGCAGTGGGTAGGAATACTCCCAGACGCCTTTACGGCCCTGCAGGGAATTACCATAACCCCACTGAGGAGGGTCCCTGGGAAAACAGAAGTGGGGAGGAGGGGATAAAAGAGTATAAGCTGTTATGATATCTAAAATAATATTTTTTTAAAAAAATAATATCAGGCACAGGGCTAGTTAAAGGCACTTTCTTGCAAACCTGACGACCTGAGTTCAATTCCCAGTACCCACGTAAAGCCAGATTCACCAAAGGGTGCATGCACCTAGAGTTTCTCTCTCTCTCTCCTTGCAAATAAATAATTAAAAATAAAATAAATACCGGGCATAGTGTCACATGCTTGTAATCCCAGAGCTGGGGAGACAGAGACAGGAGGATTCTTGGAACTCATTGGCCAGCGAATGGCCAGTGTATCATTCTTGGTGAGTTCTAGACCAATGAGAAATTCAGTATGAAAAAATAAATAAATAAGGATTTATTTGCAAGGAGAGAGAAAGTAAGAGAATGGTGTACCAGGGCCTTTAGCCACTGCAAATAAACTCCAGGTGCATGTGCTAAATAAATAAATAAAATATCTTTCAAAATTAAAAAAGTATATATTTAGATCGTGTGCCTGTCCCTGAGGAATGACATCTGAGGTTGTCCTTTAGCCTCCACATACATGCACACCCACATGCACATGCAATCACACACATGCATCTGCACACACACACACACACTGCCACACACATGATTTTAAAACACTAATCTGATCCGGCCGTGGTGGCACATGCCTTTAATCCCAGCTCTCGGAAGGCAGAAGAGGTAGGAGGATCGCCATGAGTTTGAGGCCATCCTGAAACTACATGGTGAAATCCAGGTCAGTCTGGGTTAGAGCAAGACCCTACCGGGGAAAAACAAAAAACTAATCTGGATAACCAAGGTATAGAGTCAGGGAACTGGGGAGATGGCTCGGCTTTTTTTTAAGCAAGTTAAAGACGTTTGCATAGCCTGATGGCTCGGGTTCAACTCCCCAGTACACATGTAAAACCAGATGCACAAAGTGGCACATAGGTCTGGAGTTTGTTTGCAGGGTCAGGAGGCCCGGCCCTGGCGTGCCCATTCTCTCTCTGTCTATCTCTCTCTCTCTCTCTCTCTTTCTTGGTCTCAAATAAATAAATAAAATATTTTCTTTAAAAAAAAAAAAGACAGAAAAAAAAAGTACGAAAAGACCTAGATAGTCCAGTGTGGCAGTGCATGCCTTTAATCCCAGCACTCAGGAGGCTGAGGTAGGAGGATCGCTGTGAGTTCGCTGCGAAAGTCTAAGACGACACAGCGGATTGCAGGTCAGCCTGGGCTAGAGGGAGACCCTACCTCAAAAAAAAAAAAAAAAGATACAGATAGAGATACATTCACAGTGTACATGCATATACATGAGTCCCTGGGTTTGACCCTCAGTGGTGAGATTCCATGTCAGTCCTGTCAGGATGGCTATCATCCAGAAAGCAAATGACCAGGATGTGGCAAGAAAGGAGCCCTCTACACTGTTGGTGGGAATGTAAGCCGGTACAGCCATTGTGGAAATCCGTGTGGAGGCGGGTTCCTAAGACAGCTGAAACTAGATTTGTCGTATGACTCAGCTATACCACTCCTTGTCACAAACTCTCAAGGACTCATCTCACTGCCTTAGAGACACTTGCACAGCCACGTTTATTAGGGTTCTGTTCACAACCGCTAAGGGCTGGAACCAGCCTGGATGTCAATCCCCTCAACCGATGAATGGATGATGAAGATGTGCTATATGTAGACAATGGAAATCTATTCAGCAGTAAAGAAAAATGAAATTTACAGGGAAATGGATGGATCTGGAAAGGATTATATTAAGCGAGGTAACCCAGGCCCAGAAAGCCAAACACTATATACTCTCTCTCATATGGGGAGCTTAGCTATAAATGTTTAGATTTGTATGTTAGTCAGGGTAAAAGTCACTAGTAGTGGCTAGCAAGCTAGAAAGGGGCTATAAGGGAGGGAGGAGAGGGGAGGACTTCAGGAGAGGGTACTGTAGATCTGTAAGTACATGAACAGATTACTGGGGGTGGAAAGGCCTAAGTGAGGTCAGGGGAAGGCATTGAATAAAGAAAGGATGACAGGAGAATTAATCAAAATTTAAGATGTTATAAATAAGCCATATGGAAACCTACTTCTTTGGATAATGGCTCAAATGGCATAGATTGTCATTAGAAATATTTCAATGCCAGGGAGACCTTCCAGTGAGTTGTTGGCCAGGGAGGTACCTGGTGCTCCCAAAACATTACAGGCCACTGCCGAGACCCTTGGCTTCCCATAAGAACTAGATGGTAAGAGCCTACTGCTGAAGACACCACGTGCTTGGGCTGCAAGGTCACTGACAAATCGAGCTGGAGCTGAGCTGAGCTGAAAACCTCTTCCATGTGGACCAGCTGACAGAAAGCTGGAAAAAAGCTATGCTGCACGCAGCCCTATGGTAGAAAGAAGTCATCGGTTAATGCACTTGCCTGTGAAACCTAAGGACCCAGGTTCGATACCCCACAACCCACATAAGGCAGATGCACATGAAGTTTGTTTGGAATGGGTGAAGAACCTGGCATTGTTTGATCACTTGAATTGCTTATAAAACAAGTCCTAAAATGAGTTATCACAGCTAATTAACTCCTCTTCAGAGATGAGAAAACTGACCCCTGGAGCTCTCCCCATGACAGTGTGGATCCCACCGTCACCCACCAACTTGAGACGATCCATCAGTTCTGGTATCTGGGTCCGCCTTCTCTGGAGCCACTCTTTAGTTGGTGCAAGAGCATTTGCACACTCGCTCTCGTTCCTCTACTGTGAGTCAGATGTATTTCCCACATTTAATTAACGCACGAAGAGAGGCTTGACTTACAGGTCAGAGGTGAGGCATTCACCTTGTGTTCATAAGGCCCTGGGTTCCCACCCCAGCACTGCAAACAATGACAACAGCAATAGTTAATGGTAATGACTATAAAATAATTGAAATGAATGAAGGGAATTCTGCAGGCAGATAAAACTCCAAACAACCTTATTGATCCTGAGCCTGCATTTAAGAAGTAATGTTCTAGGGGCTGGGCTGACAGCTCAGCGGGTAACGTGCTTACGTTGTAGGCATGAGGACCTGAGTTTAATTCCCCAGTACCTATGTTTAAAAAAAAAAAAAAAGCCAGGTGTGGTGGAATATGCTTGTCATCTCAGGACTAGGAAGACAGAGAGACGGATAGATCCCTGGGGCTCACTGGTCAGAAAGTCTAGCCTCAGTGGGTGAGTTCCAGACCAATGAGAGGCCCTGCTCCAAATAATAAATAAATAAATATAAACAATACTCCTGAGGAAGATAACCAGTTTTGATGCCTGACTTCCATAGATATGCGCACCAACACACGCACACACGCGTGTGCGCGTGCACACACACACACACACACACAAGAGCACAGGCAGGGATGGAAAGATGGCTTAGCAGCTACGGCGCTTGCCTGCAAAGCCTAAGACCCCCAGAACCCACATAACCCAGATGCATATGGTGGTGCAGGCGTCTTCACCGTAGCTGGAGGCCCTGGCCCATCCATTCTCTCTCTGTCTTATAATTAAATAAAAATAAAGTACAAAAGAGAAAAAGAAGAAGAAGGAGGCGAAGAGGAAAAGGAAGGATAAGGAGAGGAAGAAGGAGAAAGAGAAGGAGTGCAAGATGGTTTTTGGGGAGCACAGTTTCACAGCCCACAGTGAGGAGCAAGGGTTCGCAGCCCTGGCAGTGATGGGGCTGGGCAGGTGGTGTAGAGAGCACCAGTGTCAAAGACAATGACACCCCAACACCCCCAGAGGAACACAGGGGCAAGATACAGCCAGGTTTCTGCTGAGTTAACATGAGTTCAGAGTTTCAAAAGAGAAAAACAAAAGAGAGAGAGAGAGACTTTTAACTTGAAGTGCATCTTTTATAGCCTGGAGAGTTAACCAGGTCTAGGCCAGACCAGGACTTAGCAAGGAGCCAAGGACCAGTCAAGCTTTGATGTGTGTTTGGGTTACAGAGCTTGGCTCCAGTCCCGGCACTGGGGACTGGGAAGGGAGGAAGACCCTGGTCTTCATGAGGGGTGTCTTATCCTCCAGGCCAGCCCTGGGACAGGAGGACTGGTCATATTGACTGAGGGGTCATTATGGAGGTCCATCTGGAGAGGCTGTGGGACTGGTGTGTCACTTGACCGTGGGGAGCTGAGCAGATTCGGACTTGAGCAGCACTCAGCCACTTGGACTCTGCAGGGAGCCAAGAGGACACCCGTCTCTACTCTGGGGGGCTCAAGTATTAGACAAAAAGAGCACATGACGGGCTGAAGATTGGTGAGAAAAAGGACAGACCCAAAGGTGTGGCTCTGGGAAGGGGGGAGACATGGCAGGTGGGGGTGCAGGTAGGAGAGGTACAGGTGGTCTTGCAGGGAGCCTTCCTGTCATGTCTCCCACCTGATTGTAAGCCGTCTCCGCGAGCGCAGCCAGCAGCTGTGCTCCCTTTGCCTGGGGCTGGATTTTAGTTTCTTGCAGAGGAACAGGTTGGAGGCCAGTAAGGAGAATCAAAGACCCAAGCTCCCCAGACAGCGGGAAGAGGATTCTGGGGAACCACGCTTGGACAGCCTCAGGCCGCCTATGAAGCAGACGTGGGACAGCTCTTCCCCCGGGTCCCCAAGTCCGCAGTCCTCGCAGGAGGAAAGGGGTCTTGGGCAGACAGAGAACTCCAGACAGAATGCAGGCCTCTGTAGCTACTTTTGACCAAATCGGTTCAGATGTCTTGACATCTTTGCTTCAAAGTATTTGCACTGTTGTGTATATTTTTTTTTAATCACTGAAAGAGGGGAATCAACTTGTAAACAAAACATTGAGAAAGTATAAAATATAAAAGTAAAAGTAAAAAAAAAAAGTCCCTGTCTCGGGTTCTGGAGAGATGGCTCACTGGTTAAGGACACTTGCTTGCAAAGCCTGATGGTCCCGATTCAATTCTCCAGTACTCACGTAAAGCCAGATGCACAAAGTGGCCCACGCATCTGGAGTTTGATGGCAGTGGAAGTAGACCCTTGTGTGCCCATATTCAATCTCTCTCTCCCCCTCTTTCTCTCTGTCTCTCAAATAAATAAATAATTTTTTATATTCATATTTATTTGTTTGACAGAGAAAGAGGGAGAGAGAGAGAGAGAGAGAATGGGCATGCCAGGGCCTCCAGCCACTGCAAACGAACTCCAGATGCGTGCGCCCCCTTGTGCATCTGGCTCACATGGGTCCTGGGGAATGGAGCCTCGAACCAGGGTTCTTAGGCTTCACAGGCAAGCGCTTAACCACTAAGCCATCTCTCCAGCCCTAAATAAAATTTTTATTTTTGGCATTTTGAGGTAGAGTGTGCCTCTACCTCAGGCTGACCTTGAATTCACTATGTAGTCTCAGGCTGGCCTTAAATTTACAATGATCTGCCTATCTCTGCCTCCTGAGGGCTGGCATTAAAGGCATGTGCCAGCCAGGTGTGGTGGCGCACGCCTTTAATCACAGCACTTGGGAGGCAGAGGTAGGAGGATCGCCGTGAGTTCGAGGCCACCCTGAGATTACATAGTGAGTTCCAGGTCAGCTTGGGCCAGAGTGAGACCCTACCTTGAAAAAAAGGAAAAAAAAAAAGGCATGTGCCACCACACCCCGCAATAAATATTTATTTTTTTTCTTTCAAATGTTCATGTGGGGCTGGAGAGATGACTCAGCAGTCAAGGTGCTTGCCAGCAAAGCCTAAAGACCCAGGTTCACTTCCTCAGAACCCATATAAAGGCAGATGCACAAAATGATGCCTGCATCTGGAGTTCATTCACAGTGGCTAGAGGCTTAGACCGTTTTCTTTCTCCCTTCTCCCGCCCTCTGTCTGCCTCTGTCTCTTTCTCATTCTCTCTTAAATAGATAAATAAAATACTTTTTAAAATATCCATGTTTCCCATCAACTCCTGCATCCAAGCATCTGGGTACACTCAAAAGTTATCCCTACTTTAGAAGTAGACATATATATGCAAGTGTGCATGTGTGTGTGTGTGTGTGTGTGTGTGTGTGTGTGTGTGTGTGCATACCTAATGGTGTGCAGTGCATACTGCTCAGTAGTGAACTAAAGTGGGTGTGGTTGTTAGATGCATAACTTTCTTGAACAGAACAATGCCCGTGCATATTCTATGCTGTGACTTAACACTTGCCAGCATTTGTGGCTCAATGTGGAATTGCTCTATCCTACTTTTTTTTTTTTTTTTTTTTTTTAGGTAGGGTCTCACTCTAGCCCAGGCTGACCTGGAATTCACTGTGTAGTCTCAGGGTGGCCTCCAATTCATGGTGATCCTCCTACCTCTGCCTCCAGAGTGCTAGGATTTTGCTGTTCGGGCTGGAGATATGGCTTAGCGGTTAAGCACTGGCCTGTGAAGCCTAAGAACCCTGGTTCGAGGCTCCATTCCCCAGGACCCATGTGAGCCAGATGCACAAGGGGGCGCACGCATCTGGAGTTCACTTGCAGTGGTTGGAGGCCTTGGTGCACCCATTCTCTCTCTGTCTCTCTTATATATATCTATCTGCCTCTTTCTCTCTGTCTGCTACTCTCAAATAAGTAAAAATAAACAAAAATAAAAAGAGCACACATGTGTTGCTGGTTTATTTTTTATTTTTTATTTTTTTTTAATTTATTTTTTTTTAATTTTTTTATTTATTTATTTGTGCATCTGGCTAACGTGGGACCTGGGGAACCAAGCCTCGAACCGGGGTCCTTAGGCTTCACAGGCAAGCGCTTAACCGCTAAGCCATCTCTCCAGCCCTGTTGCTGGTTTTTAAAGATACACTCTCAGGGCTGGAGAGATGGCTCAGAGGCAAAGCTGTTTGCCTGCAAAGCCTGACAACCCAAGTTCAACTCCCCAGTGCCCAGGTAAAGCCAGGTATAGAAAGTGGTGCACGCATCTAGAGTCTGTTTGCAGCAGCTGGAAGCCCTGGTGAGCCCATTCTCTCAGTCTGTCTCTCCTCTCTCCCTCTCTCTGCTTGCAAATAAATTAATTAATTAAATTAAGAAGAACAAAGAGGGCTGTAAAGATGGCTTAGTGGCTAAGGTGTTTGCCTGCAAAGCCAAAGGATCACTGTTTGACTCTCCAGGACCCATGAAAGCTGGATGCACAAGGGGACGCATGCGTCTGGAGTTCTTTGCAGTGGCTGGAGGCCCTGACATATCCATTCTCTCCCTCTCTCTGCCTCTTTCTCTCTCTCAAATAAATAAATAAAAATAAAGTTGTTTTTTTTTTTTAAAGAACAGGGCTGGAGAGATGGCCTAGCGGCTAATGCATTTGCCTGCAAAGCCAGAGGATTGTAGTTGGATTCTTCAGGACACACATAAGCCAGATGCGCAAGAGGGCGCATGCATCTGGAGTTCGTTGACAGTGGCTAAAGGTCCCGGCATGCCCATTTTCTCCCTCTCTCTCTGCCTCTTTCTCTGTATCAAATAAATAAATAAATAAAATATTTTTTTTTAAAGAACAAAGAAAAAGCCTGGCATGGCGGCGCACGCCTAAAAAAGAAAAATAAAAAGGCATGCTCTCTTGATTACGATTGCCCTGTGACAGATATCCATATGTAAATGTTCAACAGCTGGTGTGCATTTCCCACCTGGAACTGTAGTGCCCCCAGGATGTGCCCATGTATCTACATCTTCATCAAAAAGGGAATATTAGTATTTCCTTGCCAATCGGGGAAGTGAAAATGAGTAATCAGTTCCTTCCCTTCTGTATTTCTTTCTCTATTACCGTCAACCCTCAACATCTCCCCATCAATCGGGCCTTCCCCGTCTTCCCCGTGAGTAACTCGTTGCTCTTTGGGTGTTTTGCATACATCTCCTTTGGGTTCTTTGCCTTGCAGACATATTTTTGTTTGTTTGTTTTTCAAGGTAGGGTCTCACCCTAGCCCAGGCTGACTTGGAATTCACTATGCAGTCTCAGGGTGGCCTTGAACTCACAGTGATCCTCCTACCTCTGCCTCCTGAGTGCTGAGAGTAAAGGTATGCGCCACCATGGCCGGTGACATTTTTTTAACCTGTGAATATTAGAAAGATCAATACTACATCTGTCAAATAGTTACATAATTTTCTATCTGTCTTTTTAAAATTTTTATTTATTTATTTGAGAGACAGAAAGAGGCAGAGAGAGAGAGAAAGAGAATGGGCACACCAGGGTCTTCAGAGGCTGCAAATGAACTCCAGGTGCATGTACCATCATGTGCATCTGGCTTATGTGAGTCCTGCGGAATCGACCCTGGGTCCTTTGGCTTTACAGGCAAGTGCCTTAACCACCAAGCAATCTCTCTAGCCCCTGATTGATTTGCAAGGAGAGAGAGAAAAAGAATAGGCAAGCCAGAACTTCTTGACACTGCAAAGGAACTCCAGATGCATACACCACTTTGTGCATCTGGCTTTACATGGGTATTAGGGAAGTGAGCCAGGGCTGTCAGGCTTTGCAAGCAAGTGTCTTAACCACTGAGCAATCGCTCCAGTTCCTATGTGTCATTTGTGATGTCTTTGGATTAAATCAGTGACTTTGTACTTCTATTCCTTTTCTTTCTTCCTTCCTTCCTTTCTTTCTTTCTTTCTCTCTTTCTAATCTTGGTCTCACGCTAAGCTATCACAACAAACCCCCTCTATTCCACAAATGAAAGTGCGTTCCCTGGTCAGTACTTTTTTTTAAATGTTTTGTTTTGTTTGTTTTTTTTTTGTTTTTTACACCGAAATTTTTTAATTAATTATTTATTTATTTGAGAGCAACAGAGAGAGAAAGAAGCAGAGAGAGAGAGAAAAAATGGGTACACCAGGGCCTCTAGCCACTGAAAACGAACTCCAGATGCGTGAGCCCCCTTGTGCATCTGGCTAACGTGGGTCCTGGGGAATGGATCCTCGAACCGGGGTCCGTAGGCTTCACAGGCAAGCGCTTAACCACTAAGCCATCTCTCCAGCCTGAGGTCAGTACTTTTCTTCTCTGATATACGTACTTGCTGATTCATTCCTGATTGACAAGTTAAGCACTATTATTTTTCTCTGCCTCTAAGATTGCCCAGTGTCTTTTTATTGTTCATTGCCCCTTTGATCTGAAATGCGACCTGTGTCGTCCAGGAGCAAAACCCCTAAACGTGTCATCTACCTCCCCCTAATCACTGTCTCTCTCTCCACCCACTGTCACCCAGGGGACTACCTGACCAACCCAGCAGGACGTCGGAGGCTCTCCCTCTTCCTTTTCACACTTCCCTATATCCCAGGACGTTACTACTTTCAATCTAACTGTATGTGTTTTTCTGTATAAAAACAAGTTTTGGATGAAACTTTCAGTTTGAAGTCAGTTTGGGGAGAACAAACTTCTCTGGAATACTGAGTTTCTTCCTGTGAGTATGAGACTTCCTTCTTCCTAGTCTCCAGATTCTGGTTTTATGTTTGTTGTTTTTAATGTCTCAAGATAATCGTTCTGTTTAAAGCATCTATGTATTACATTGGGGGCTTTGTTTGCCAGGATAGCTGGCCCAGGAACCTCCAAACAATTCTCCTGTTTCTACCTCCCTTCTGGCCACCATAGGCACCCTGTGATTATAGACACCTGTCTATGGGTCTGGAATTTTTTTTTTCTTTTTTCTTTTTTTATTAGTTTTGTACTCAGCGAACACATGCAAGTTGGTACCATTGTTAGCTCCTTCCTGTCCTTCTCCCTCCCTCTGGCCCCTTCTTGTTGGGGTATATGGGTCATGCATTGTGGGGTTAGCCATCAGTTATGGGTATATGTATGTGTATCATGACCCAACGTGTGGCTCTGACATTCTTTCCACCCCCTCTTCCACAAAATTTCCCTGAGCCATGTTGGGTTCATTTTAGATCTGCTTCGGTGATGAGGTCTTGGGAGCCTCTGTGTCTTTGCATATCTGATTTGGTAGGAGTTGAGTGTTCTCTGTGTCGATCTCCTTTACCTTTGTGCTGGTACCAGGTTCACCAAGAAAACAGCACCCTTGCTTGTTTCGCCAATTTTTCTTAGTTTCAACTGGGGCCCTTTTGAGGTATGATGGGGTGGCTCTCGCCTTGGGTTCTGTGTCTATCTGAAAAAGAGAAGCAGATTCTCTGATAGAGAGTAAAATTAGCACCAGGTAAATGGGATAACCATTATTTTTTTTTTTTAGAGAGAGAATTTAATAAGTGTAGGCCCTTTTGTAGTCCATGATTGGTGGTAGCTTGATAATGGAGAGCGGGCTTATGTTTAGATATGGTTCTGACTTGTTTCCCAGATCCAGCTATGGGTCCCATACCACTGAGGGGATTAGTTAGCCAAATCAAGAGCAGTTGGTTTCCCACCATGGCTGTGTGCCACTATTGCACTTGTGTGAGCATCACTACAGGTTTGCTGCTAAGCAGGTTAGACCATGAGTCACTTGGACAGATTTTGGTCACTTTCCCCCAGTTGCCCATGTACCACCTTCTGGCTCTAGACACACTGACTGTCTGGGGACTGACTCTCTTCCAGCTTCCAGCCATGCCATTCCATTTTATGTGTCAGCTGCATATGGTGCCTTCATCAGTAAGGTCTTACCACTAACCTTTGGTGGGTCATCAAGTACTCTGACAGAAATCTGTCATTCTTTTGGGAAACCTTGTAGGTCTCTCTGATCAAAAGCTCATTGTGGATGATATCTGCCTGCTGGTACTGGGAGTTATAGGCCAGTGTTTTCTTTTTGTTTGTCTTAATCTTTCATACAGTTTCAGTGTGACAACCAGCATGTCCTCCCAAATGGATCACCATGTACTGAAAGTATTTACATAACATAGGGATCACCAGTTCCTGGGTTTTACAGAATTTTGCTTAAAATCAATGCATAGTCTCTGATACCTTTTACATGTTCCTTATGGCTATTGGGATTTTTTCATTCATCCCTATAAATATGGAGAAATGCACACCATAGAGATGTTCAAGGAGGGCTGGAGAGATGGCTTAGCAGACAAGGCATTTGGCAGCAAGGCCAAAGGACCCAGGTTCAATTCCCCAGTACCCACATAAAGCCAAATGCACAAGGTGACACATATGTCTGGAGTTCCTTTGCAGTAGCTAGAGGCCCTGGCATACACATTCTCTATCTGCCGCTTTATCTCTCTCTCTCTCTCAAGTAAATAAATAAAATATTTTTAAAAGTTTTAAAAAAAGTTCAAGGAAGCATTATTTTTTAAGTGTTTTTACTTATTGCATATATGGGGATGGGCACACCAGGTTCTCTTGCCATACCTGTAGACTACTGTTTACAACTGGCTCTACATGGGCATGAGTAATTGAACTCTGGGCTGGCAAGCTTACATAAACACCTTTAACCACTCAGTCACCTCCCCAGCCCAAAGCATTATTTTAATTTGTGGCAAATAGAGTCAAGTTCAATGTCCAGCAGAAGGGGCTGGTGTGGTAGTTTGAATAGATGACCCCTAATATATACATGTTTTATTAGTTTGTAGTTTGCATCTGCAGCCACCAGGCTGGAGGCGGTGTCACTGGGCGGATCTTAAGGTGTGGTGGTGGGTTTCAGATTTCAATCTAAAGATATGCAAAGTGTGCCTAGCTGGAGTTCCTGAAGTGTGCTGTGCTGTGTGGCTCCTGGCTTTTGGCTTGTGCTTCTGGCACTCTGCTTGGTCCTGTGAAGGCAGGTCAGTTTCTTCTGCCATTATGGAACTTCCCCTGGATCTGTAAGCTTCAATAAATCCCTTCCTCCATGACTGTGCCTGGTCTGGATGTTCATCTCAGCGCACCTAAAGCTGCCTGCTACAGCTAGCAAGGAAAATGCAGGCCATGTATTAGGTGAGTGTGCAACCACTAAAAGGAAAAGATAAAGAGGGGCTGGAGAGATAACTTAGTGCCTAAGGCACTTACCTGTGAAGCCTAAGGACCCAGGTTCGATTCCCTAAGACCCATGTAAGCCAGATGCACAAGGTGGCACATGCATCTGGCATAAGTTTGTAGTGGCTGGAGGCCTTGGAGTGACCATTCTTCTCCCCCTCTCTCCATTTGTGTCTTTCTCTCTCTTTCTCGTACTCTCTCTCAAATAAATAATTTTTTTTTTTTTTTTGGTTTTTCAAGGTAGGGTCTCACTCTGGCTCAGGCTGACCTGGAATTAACCATGTAGTCTCAGGGTGGCCTTGAACTCAAGGCAATCCTCCTACCTCTGCCTCCCGAGTGCTGGGATTAAAGGTGTGCGCCACCATACCTGGCTTAATAAAATAATATTTTAAAAGACAGACACGATGAGGAGTGCCTGGGGGCTGGGGAAGTGGCTCAGCAGTTCAAGGCCCTTCCTTGCAAGCCTGCCAACCAAAGTTCCATCCTCCCCAGAATACATATAGAACCTGATGCAAAGTGGCACATGTCTCTGTCACCTAAATGTGCATATAGCAATGAAAGGCAGAGATAGGAGAAACCCAGTGGTTAGGGACCAGCTAGACTTATGCATATAGCAATAAAACAATAAGAGAAAACCTGTCTCCACATGCGTATGCATGTACACACACACACACAGACACACACACACTTAAGTAAATAGGGGCTGGAGAGATGGCTTAGCAATTAAGGCACTTGCCTGTCAAGCCTAAAGACCCATGTTCAACTCTCCAGATCCTATGTAAGCCAGACACACGAAGGCAAGGCAAGTGCAAGGTCACTCATGCCCACTAGGGGGTGCAAGTATCTGGAATTTAATTGCAGTGGCTGGGGCACTGGTGCACCAATTCTCCCTCTCTCTCTTCTCTCTCTCTCTCTCTCTCTCTCTCTCTCAAATAAAAAAATTAAAAATAAAGCAAATAAAATACCTTTAAAAAGGGGAGTAAATGAGATGGCAGAGGAAATGGAGGACAGCAATGATACCTTGATAAGACAACAAGATAGCTAACTGCCCACCGTGAGACACGCCACTTTTATCACATGTGCCAGGCCCCAGGAGAAATTGCTTAGCAAGCAACATCATGAACACTGCTCTTACTGCTCGCCTGACAACCAGCTCCAGGATGATGGTGATAGACATGGTGATCAATCAAAACTTACCAGAGCAGAAATCCAGAGGCTACAGAGAACTCAGCACTAAATCAGACTGCCAACAGGCCGGCCGGCCATGGCTCAGGGAACATTGCAAAAGAGGGGGCAGAAAGATTGTAAGAGCGATAGGGTGGGTAGGAATATCTTGAGGCACGGTTCCCCCAACTACACACAGGGACTAACTAAAGCTTTCATGACCCCACAGTGAGTACCATCACCCCACTGAGGAGGGCCCCCAGGGTAATGGAAACAGGGCGAGGGGATAAACGGTGTAATCTCTTTTATTTTTAAAAAAATTAGG
Organism: Jaculus jaculus; assembly: GCF_020740685.1. Taxonomy (NCBI): domain Eukaryota; kingdom Metazoa; phylum Chordata; class Mammalia; order Rodentia; family Dipodidae; genus Jaculus; species Jaculus jaculus. The sequence goes on along the minus strand of NC_059116.1, from coordinate 19,052,762 downwards.
GCTTAGCAGTTAAGGCATTTGCCTGCAAAGCCAAAGGATCCTGGTTAGATTCCCCAGGACCCATGTAAGCTAGATGCACAAGGGGATGCATGTGTCTAGAATTTCTTTGCAGTGGCTGAAGTCCCTGATGTGCCCATTCTCTCTCTCTCTCTCTCTCTCTCTCTCCCTCCCTCCCTCTTTCTCTATCAAATGAATAAATAAATAAATTTTAAAAATACACCCACTTCTGGGACTGTAATCCAATTTTGACAAAGACTACAAACAGTTTTATTGCATTTTCAAGTGTGATGTCAGCAGATGGGGCTCCCAAAGCATTTTGGTAGAGAGACAGATAGAGAGAGAAAGAGAGAGAGAAAATGGGCGCACCAGGGCCTCCAGCCACTGCAAACGAACTCCAGATGCATGCACCACCTTGGGCATCTGGCTTACATGGGTACTGGGGAATTAATTGAGCCTCGAACCAGGGTCCTTAGGCTTCACAGGCAAGTGCTTAACCACTGAGCCATCTCTCCACCCCTCCCAAAGCATTTTAATTTAGTGATACTCCAGAATTTTCTGCAGGCTACATTCAGAACTAGAGGTAGGTGCGGAATGTCTGGCTCGATGATTTCTCTCTCTCTCTTCTGGATCACCAGATCTCAAAACACAGTGTTACTGGTCTACATGTCCCATAGTGCAGGCACCCTTCTTTAACAAACCAAGGTGTTTTTGTTTCCTTGGTTGGTTGGTTTTTCGAGGTAGTGTCTCGCTCTAGCCCAGGCTACCCTGAAATTCACTATGTCGTTTCAGGCAGGCCTTGAACTCACATCAATCCTCCACCCTTGCCTCGTGAATGCTGGGATTAAAGACCTGCACCACCACGCCCAGCCTGGCGAACTGAGATTTTTTTTTTTTTTTTTTTTTTTTTTTGGTTTTTCCAGGTAGGGTCTCACTCTAGCCTAGGCTGACCTGGAATTCACTATGGAGTCTCAGGGTGGCCTCAAACCCACGGCGATCCTCCTACCTCTACCTCCCAAGTGCTAGGATTAAAGGCGTGCGCCACCATGCCCGGCACCAAACTGAGATTTTGATGGAATTATTTCTGTCCTCCTCCTAACCAGTGAAAAGTTGTTACTGCCCTCTGAGGTAAGATGTCTGGCAGTAGAATCTCGAGACCCCTGTTCCTTGTATTTTGTGTTTACTTTTGGTGGGATTGTGTCCTAGGCTCCAAAGAAGCCTGGCTGTGAGCCCCCAGCTCTGCCTCTGTGAGAACCAGGGCTTGCTTTGTTTTCCAACAAATTTCCTGTTCAGGGCTGGAGAGATGGCGTAGCGGTTAGGCGCTTGCCTGTGAAGCCTAAGGACCCCAGTTCGAGGCTCGGTTCCCCAGGTCCCACGTTAGCCAGATGCACAAGGGGGCACACGCGTCTGGAGTTCGTTTGCAGAGGCTGGAAGCCCTGGCGCGCCCATTCTCTCTCTCTCCCTCTATCTGCCTTTCTCTCTGTGTCTGTCGCTCTCAAATAAATAAATAAAAATTAAAAAAAAAAATTTCCTGTTCACCCGAGGGGTTTTTCAGTCTGAAGGAAAATCACCTGCCTTGTACCCTGCCTGCCCACTTCACTGAGGCTTCATAGAGGTCACCCTCAAATTATCTAAGAGAGGCTGGATAGATGGCTCATCTGTTAAGGAACTTGCCTGCAAAGCCTAAGGACCCGTGTTTTATGCTCCAGATCCTACATAAGCCAGACGCACAAAAGGTGAGGCAAGTTCACGCATGCCCACTAGGTGGCGCAAGTGTCTGGCGTTCCATTGCAATGGCTAAGGTCCTGGTGCACTAATTCTCTCTTTCTCTTTCTAAAACAATAAACTAATTACAAATAAATTAATAAAAGTCTAAGAGAAGGAACAAGCCATTGCCCTGGAACAGACACAGAAATGGAGACAGACAGAAAAGCAGAATTAAACAACAACGTTCGGTGTACGAAGCACTTGAACTTCCCTGGCAAGATTTACACACGCACCAAAGCCCTTCACTGCACACAGTAGGTGAATCAAATGAGAACTAGGGAGAAAGGGCTGGAGAGACGGCTCAGCGGTTAAGGCGCATGCCTGTGAAGCCTAAGGATCTAGGTTTGATTCCCTAGTACCCACGTAAACCAGATGCACAAGGGGGCACAAGTGTCTGGAGTTTGTTTGCTATGGTTAGAGGCTTTAAAATACCTATCTTCCTTCCCTCCCCCTCCCTCTCTCTAATACATAAATAAAATAATGTTTTGAAAATTCTTAAAAATAAAACGAATCAGAGATGTAGGCTTTTATCATGCTAAGAATCCACATGTGCACTGAGGACCCAGGAGGTTCATGACAGAGGCTCCAGTACTCGTGGGTAATGAAAACGGACAAAGGATCCCAAGGGATAAGGGAAGGGGTGGGGCTGCCTTTCTGCATCTATGTCAGCCCTGCAGTGGTTGGGGCACAAATCCCAGAGATTTCACTGTGATGGAGTCCCCAAAACATCAGGCATCTGGGAGGAGGGGAGGACAGAGGCAGCTGGGGAGGAGTTGAGGGTTCATTGCAACCCAAGGGCTGGCTGCCTCCAGCAGCACCGGCCACAGCAGCAAGGGGCACGTCAGGCACCTGCCACCTCAGAAACATTTCTCTGAGCCCAGTTCTCTGTGGTGTCTGTCCCTGTGAGAATGCCACGTGGTCGGAGGAGGGGGACAGGTGGCTGTGTGTGTGGTGGCTTTGGGGAACTCTTCTCTAGGACGCATCTCAGAATCCGTGGATCAGCTCCCGAGCAGGGCTGAAAACAGACACAATAATCAAGAGGCCCAACCAAGACCAGGGCAGAGAGGGGATGACAGGTGGGCTAATTACATTCGCATCACCCTGACCCTGCAAGAAGCAATTTAAAAGAGGACAGAGGCTGGAGAGATTGCTCAGTGCTTAAAGCGTTTGCCTACAAAGCCTAAGAACTGGGATTCAATCCCCAAGTACCTACCTAAAGCCAGATGCACAAAGTGGCTCACTTTATTTGCAGTGACTAGAGACCCTGGCGTGTCCATTCTCCCTCTCCCTCTCTCTCCCTCTCTCTCCCTCTCTCTCCCCCTCCCTCCTTCTCTTTCTCAAATAAATAAATATATTTATGAGAGAACAGATTTATTTGGGCTTATAGTTTGAGGGTCCAGCCCATCGTGGTGGGGAAGGCATGGTGGTAGCAGTGTGAGGCTACTGCTCACTACTCTGCAGACAAGGTGTTGCAGTCCGGTTCGCATTGCTGGTAGAAATCACCCAACCAAGAGCAGCTTCTGGGAAAAAGAGGTTTATTTGGCTTACAGGCTCAAGGGGAAGCTCCATGATGGCAGGGGAAAATGATGGCATGAGCAGAGGGTAGACATCACCCCCTGGCCAACAGAAGGTGGAGCACAGCAACAGGAGGGTGTGCCAAATACTGGCAAGGGAAAACTGGCTTTCATACCCACAAGCCAGCCCCCAACAATACACTCCCTCCAGGAGGTGTTAATTCCCAAATCTCCATCAGCTGGGAACCTAGCATTCAGAACACCTAAGTTTATGGGGGACACCTGAATCAAACCACCACACAAGGACACAGAGCTGGAACAGGAAACAGAGCCTGATTACCAAACTCAAGGCCCATCTCTCAGAGATCCACTTCCTCCAGGTAGGCTCCACCTCCCAAAAGTCCCAGAACAGCCTACCAGCTAGGGATAAAGTGTTGGAATACAAGAGCCTGTGAAGGCCAGTCACCACAGCAGGAGAAACTGAGGCTCTTGGAGCAGTCGGTAGGCAGAGGAGTGACAAGGCAGACCATGGAGTTGGCAGGCTGGGAAGGAAATGGGTATATGCCAGACAGATGAATAGCCACCTTGGCCAACAGTTGCTTCATAGAGAACCCAGGCTCATCTTGGTTTCCTCAGGAATGGAAATGTCTTCAGCTCACATTTCCCAAGGACTTCACTAGGGCCACATCATGCTGACTATTTTCCTTAAACCGAGGTTAAATCCACCTAAATCTTGCCACTTCCAAGTGAACAATTGGACAGAATTTAGAAGATTCACGGTGGGGCCTGGAGAGATGGCTGAGCAGTCAAGGTGCATGCCTGCGGAGCCTAGGTAGCCCAGGTTCAATTCTCCAGGTCCCATGTCAGCCAGATGCGCATGGTGGCGCATGTGTCTGGAGTTTGTAGTGGCTAGAGGCCCTGACGTGCCCATACTCACGATCTTTCTCTGTCTTTACCAAATAAATAAATAAAATGGAATTTTAAAAAATTTTTATATTAAAAAAATCACAGTGATCCATGGTGACCTTCCTACTAATCCCCAGAACTTTTGCACTGACCTTTCTAGCCATTAAACCGTCAGTGCTCCACAGAGCCTCTGCCTCTTTTCTCTATGGATTCACCGACTCTGGACACATAGGAACACAGAATCACATGGCATGCGGTCTGCTCTCACTGGCTAATCTCACTCAGCCAAATGTCCTTCCCTTTCATGGCTGAATGACATTCCGCCACGTGGTGAAGCCTATTCTGCTTGTCTGCTCATCCACTAAGGGACATTGACTTGTCTGTATCTCTAGAGGGTTAGGATATGTGTACAGGGTACAGTGTCCCCACCACACACCATCTCTGGCTTTCTGAAGTGACCCAGGCAGCTGTTTTCCTCTGTAAGGAGGTTCATGGCATTTGGTCGGGAAGCCTTGCTCTCAGCCATTACCCTGACATCTGCAGGGCTGGCCGTGACTAGTACTGTAAAAAACTAAAGCAGGCCTGGGCAGAGAGCTCAGGTGGTAAGGTGCTTGCCTTGCAAGCATGAGGACCTGAGTTCAAACCCATGTTTAAAAAAAAAAAAAATTTAGGGCTGGAGGGATGGCTCCCAAAACATTATAGGCCATTGCCAAGGCCCTTAGTTTCCCACCAGGAATAGACGGTAAGAGCCTATTGCTGAAGACTTCACATATTTGGGCTGCAAGGCCACTGAGAAATCCTGCTGGAACTGAGCTGATAACCTCCCCCATGTAGACCAGCTGACAGAAAGCTGGAAGAAGCCACACTGCATGCAGTTAAATGGGAGAAAGAGAAATCACCAGTGAAGATACTCAACAGTGGACACTGCAAGCCTTATAATTGGCCAGCCTTCCCAAATGAGCCAATGGGTGCAATAGTGGCATGTCTGTCATGGTGGAAACCAACTGCCTTCCAGTTGGACTGGAGGCCTTCTCCATGGGGGGGAATACATCCCTGATACTAAAAACTTAAAACAGGGGTTGTCATGAGCCCTAGGGGTGTAACATCTGCTGCTGTCTGGCTAAATGTATATACTATGCTTATGAAACTGCCCAGTAAGCACTTCTCTTAATATTTATACCCTTATATTAATGCTACCCTCACTTTGGGTAGAGAATCTTCTCTTTTCAGATGGCAGTGACTTTGAGATGACTCAGAAGATATCATAGTGCTGGAAAGAAGTGACTGGAGTACTGAGTAACATTTCGATCACACCTTCCAAGGCTCAGGGTCTAATGCAGATGAGGTGGCAGAAAGAATGTAAGAGCCAAAGGAAGGGTAGGACTCCTTACAATATGCTCCTCCAGACACAAAATGGTCTGGATATCCATGACCTCACAGTGCCTGACACTACCTACATAAGACCATCATAAGAGGAGGAAAAGACCATGACATCAAAATAAAAGAGAGACTGATTGAGATGGGGAGGGGATATGATGGAGAATGAAATTTCAAAGGGGAAAGTGGGGGGGGAGGGTATTACCATGGGATACTTTTTATAATCATGGAAAATGTTAATAAAAATTGAGAAAAAAAATTAGGGCTGGAGGGATGGCTCAATGGTTAAGGCTCTGGCCTGAGAAGCCTAAGGACCCATGTTTGACTCTCCAGATCCCACGTAAGCCAGACGCACAAAGGTGAGGCAGGCGCAAGGTCACACATGCCCACTAGATGGTGCAAGCATCTGGCTTTCGACTGCAGAGGCTGAGGCCCTGGTGCGCCAATTCTCTCTCTCTCTCTCTGTCAGTCTGTCTCTGTCTAAAATAAATTATTTTTAAAATCTTTAAGCCAAGGGCCTAGGGAGATGGCTCAGCCCAGGTTGGATTTCCCACCACCCATGTACAAAGTGGCTTCCACCCGTGATCCCAACGTGCCTATGGCAATGGGAGGTGGAGCCAGCAGACATGGAAGCTCTGAGCCAATTAGTGTGACCTTGGCCAGCCCCAGTACAGCAGCAAGAGACCTTCTCAAAGAAGCCAAGACACCTCAGAGCTGTCCTCTGACCTCTCCGTGTGCACCATGGAGAGACACACACACACACACTAAATAATGGATTCATTAAAAACAAACTTAAAGCCAGATGCGGTGATGTGTACCTGTCATTCTAGCACTGGGGACATAGAGGCAGAAGGATCCTAAGGCTGACCGATCAGCCCGCCTGGCCTATTTGGTGAGTCCCAAACTAATGAGAGACCTTGTGTCACAGCAAGAAATGACACCCAAGATTGTCCTCTGGCCTCGACATGCACGCATACACACACACACACCTGTGTGACCACGCACACACAGAGTAAGGTTCCCAGCCTCCTGACTCGATCACTGGAATCTCCAGCGATCCTGGGTGAGCAGAGGAACAGGAACGTCGCTGTGTTCTCCTCCAGGCAGGTGACATTCTCTATGTGAGCGCTCACCTAGGAAAGAGCATGGCTCTTGCGTGGGGCCCTTGCCCCCACCTGGGAGTTCTCAGCTGAACTCGGAGGTGGCTCGCAGCGGGTCTGAGACCACCTGGCTGACTGGTTTCTGGGGAGCCAAGGGGTGTACCTGCTTCTCTCCCTCTGGACAGGGATTGAGTTCCCCGTCCCTGTCTTGACTACCTTTCTGGGGACAGGAAGTGCCCGCTAGAGGCTTTCACTCACATTCAACTCATAAAATGAAAAGTCAGGTGTGGTGGCGCACGCCTTTTAATCTCAGCACTCGGGAGGCAGAGGTAGGAGGATCTCCATGAGTTCGAGGCCACCCCGAGACTCCATAGTGAATTCCAGGTCAGCCTGGGCTAGAGCAAAACCCTACCTCGACAAACCAAAACTGAAATAAAATAAAATCATACTTCAGGCCAACTTAAAAAGAATGGGGAGAGGCATCGAGGATGTATTTATTGAAACCATCTGATCTTGGGGCTCAAGACAGAGAAAGAAGTGCATGCCGGTGGAGGGAGGGGTCCCATCCAGGAAGCCCGCATGGCGATGCCCAGCTCAGGCCAGCACCAGGGCCCCGGGGAAGAGTGGAGTGTGTGAAGGGCAGGCCAAAGCTGTGGGCCCGGAGGCTTCTCTGCTGTTCGCCCACTGCCCTCGCCCGGTTTCGCATCGCCGATGTTCCAGGCTCCTCCTCCTGCAGCACAGGGAAGTCCTGCAGAGCCGCCCGGCCTTGGGAGCCCCTGACAGCGGGGGAAGGCATCGCATCGCCTTGGGAGCCCGGGGAAGCTGGCCAGAAGCGCAGCTATTTTCAGACTGGTTATTGCTCAGCTTCCTAAGAGGCTCAACAGATTTCTTTTAATACCATTAGAGAGACATTAATATGCTTGAAGAGCCAATGAGAGAAAGGCAGTCTGGGGCCCAGAGAGTGGGGAAATTCCTCCCAGACAGTCGCTGCTGGCTCACAATCCCAGGCTTCAACGTGCAAACGAATGCAGCGGCCCAAGGAGGGTTTTCATTTTCTCAAGCTTGGACCTGACTCAACCTAGCCTGGTAGCCCATTCACACTGACACACAATTTTACACATGTGTGTGTGTGTGTGTGTGTGTGTGTGTGTGCCCGGTGGGGGTCTTGCTGTATGGCTCAAGCTGATCTGAAGGAAGGTTTTCATTTTCTCAAGCTTGGACCTGACTTAAATTATTCCAGTAGCCCAGTCACACTGACATAGAATTTTATTTATTTATTTATTTATTTATTGTGCCATATACTAGCTCATGCTGACCTGAATTCTCAGTCCTCCTGCCTCCGCCTCAAAAGCGCACGGCTCAAAGGCAGAGCTCTCACGCCCAGTGATGCATAAATTAATCACCACAAATCCTAGAGGCAACTTTCGGAAAATGGGTTACTGTAACTAGATGCTCAGTGAGTCTGGAGGCAGTCCGACCCCGGCAGTCGCTGGCCCAGTAGTAAGGACGGTGTGTCCACATGTGTGCACAGTGGTCTAAGTGGGTGTGCCCTCACCTCACTTGGAGCACACACTAAAGTCACAGGGGCGTGCAATGAAGCCATGGCTGCTGCTTCAGAGGCGGAGATGCACGCTTTTTTATGCTTCTAGTTTGACTGTGTCCAATGCAAGTTTTTTTTAATCTAGAAATTTAGTGAACAATGAATAGCATCATTCCAATACATTTATTTCCCTGCCCAATAAAACGTTAAGAAGAAGAAAAAAAAAATCAGGGTCTGTAGTCACATGAGGCTCTGGTGCAGCCATGTGTTTTTTTTCTCTCTCTCTTTCTCTCTCTGTGTATCTCATTCTTTTTCTGCTTGCAAAAACAAAAAATAAGAGTTAGAGCCTCTAGTTACCTAACTGGATTGAAGCCCTGGTTGCTATGTCCTGAGAGAATTAAAAAACAAAAAAAAAAAAACAGAGTTAACCCATTGTCCGCCAATAGGCTGCTTTTAGGCAATTATCAAAGCAAAATGAAAATGCACCAAAATGTTTCATCTCCAAAGGGGCTGGAGAGATAGCTTAGTTGGCACAGAGCTTGTCTTGCAAGCATGAGGCCCTGGACCTGCCCTGAGGGCTGCTGTGGTGATGTGCGCCTGGAATTCCAGCGCCGGGGAGGTGGAGACAGGGGGATGGCTTGGGCTTATGGGCGAGGTAGTCTGCTGAATGGGTGAGCTCCAGGTTCAGCGAGAGATCTGTCTCAAGAAAACAAGATAGGACTTCCGGTCAAGATGGCGACCGCCTAGCTGCACTACAAACAACAAGGGGAAAAAAAGATAGATGCAGATCCTAAGAAGAGAGCTGCCCCAACATACCTCAAAAGGGGCCCAACTGAAACTAAGGACAACTGGCGAAATAAGCAAGGGTGATGTTTTCCTGTGAACCGGATACCAGCACAAAGGGGAAGGAGATCAACGCAGAGAAAAATCAACTCCTACCAAATCAGAGAGCCAGAGCCCCAGAGGCCCCCAACACCTCAGCACTGAAGCAGACCAAAAATGAACCCAACATGGCTCAGGGAAATCTTGCGGAAGAGGGGGCGGAAAGAATGTCAGAGTCACATGTTGGGTCATGATTTGCAGAGACATTTATCATACTAATAACTGGGGGCTAACTCCACAATGCACGACCCATTTTCATTAACAAGGAGGGTCTAATGGGAGGGGGTAGATCACAGATGAGCATAAATAATGGTACCAAACTGCCTGTATTCACTGAAATGAAAACTAATAAATTAAATTTAAAAAAAAAAAAAAAAAAGAAAACAAGATAGCCGGGCGTGGTGGCGCACGCCTTTAATCCCAGCACTCAGGAGGCAGAGGTAGGAGGGTCACCGTGAGTTTGAGGCCACCCTGAGACTACACAGTGAATTCCATGTCAGCCTAGGCTACCTCAGGGAAAAAAAAAAAAAAAAAAAAACAAGATAGAGGGCAATTGAGAAAGATATTTCATGTTGACCTCTGGTCTCCACATGCATGTACACACACAAATGCATGTGCACATATACACACCTGTGCATCCACACACATGTGTACATATACACATACACAGGCCAAAAAGCAAACTGAACTTAAAAATTTTGAGGGGGGCTGGAGAAATGGCTTAGCGGTTAAGCACTCGCCTGTGAAGTCTAAGGACCCCGGTTCGAGGCTCGATTCCCCAGGACCCACATTAGCCAGATGCACAAGGGGGTGCATGCATCTGGAGTTCATTTGCAGTGGCTGGAAGCCCTGGAGCGCCCATTCTCTCTCTCTCTCACTCTTTCTCTCTCTGTTGCTCTCAAATAAATAAAAATAAACAAAAAAATTTTTTAATTGTGCCAAAGTATTACACCAGCCAATTCTATAAGCCAACTAGACTTCCAAAGCAGTTTTTGCAAAACTCTGCTTCAAGAATGCATTCTTGTCTGGAAGCAGGATTTTTACCTATATAGGCCCTAGCTTCTAAAGGAAGGTCTGTGATCCAATTCCCATCTGTTAAGATAGCGTGACACAGAGAAGATTCAACACCCAGGCCTGCATGGGACACTTTGGGTTACTGAAATGTCCCCCAACTGCTTCCTCAGAATCGATGTGCTTGAAAGTCCCTGCCCATCAAGATAAGAAAGAGCCCTAGCTAGAAAAGCAATTAGAAGACTTAGGCGGGTGCGGCTCCTCTAAGGATTCTTGGGCCTGAGAACACAATGTGCCTGGAAACATCAGAGGCACCAGCAGAGAGAGCAGCCTTGTCCAGGGCTGTTGCTGCGAGATGGTCCAAAGCCGGCTGGCATGCGAAAATCACCCCCAGACAGCAAGCCTGCAGCATTGACTTCTGGTCAGGGCTTTTCACATCTTTAGGCCAGTATCTTGGTGACTCCCCAGCACATCTCACCACTGAGGCACCTCCCTGAACCCCTGGGAGCAGATTAGGCATCAGAATTTGAAAGTATTTCCCTGCTCTTCCTGAAAGATGATGCACCTCTCTGCATTTCTGTCTGCAGACGATTTCCAGCTGGTGCCTGCCTGACAGAGCACACTCTGAGATCCATTACATTGGCCTGAAATTGCAAGTGGATGGAGAAATAGTGGTCTCAGGTATATCTCTGCTGTCCCCAATCCTACATTGTATGCAGTCACAAAGCCCCTGGAGGCCTCCAGCTTTTTTGATGTTAAACTTATTTCCAGCTATGAGTCAGTTGATGCGAAAACCCATCCCTCATTTCAAAGGGAATAAGAAATGGTTTATTCTTAGCCAGATATGAGCAACCATGGCCTGGGAATACCAATTCAGGTGGCCCCAAATAATGTTCCACCGTGGAAGAAGTTATATTCATTTTTATAGTCACAGAGCAAAAGATAGTCATAAATCAATGCACTTACCAAATACATTGGTGGGGACAGCAGGTAGACAGGATAGAGCGAAGGGTGGAAATCTTGCTGTAAGTCTCAAATGCTATTTGATGACATTCTTATCTTTGGGTTGGTAGAAGTTAGTAGTCCATTAATACATTCCAAAAGTTTTATCTGCTAATGAGTAATTATTAAGGGTACTAAAGATAGCTCGAGGGCTGGAGAGATGGCTCAGTGGTTAAGGCACTTGCCTGTGAAGCTTAAGGCCCTATGTTCAACTCTCCAGATCCCACGTAAGCCAGATGCACACAAAGGTGAAGCACACAAAAGGTCAAACACCCCCACTAGGTAGCAAAAGCATCTGGAGTTCAATTGCAGTGGCTGAGGCCCTGGCCCACCAGTTCTCTATCTCCCTCTGTCTCTCTCTCTCTCTCTCTCTCTCTCTCACTCTCACTCTCACTCTCTTTAAAATTAAAAATAGTAAAAAAAAAAAAAAAAGTTGTTTTTTTTTTTTTTTAATTTATAAAGATAGGCCAAGAGGGCCAGGCATGGTGGTGCATACCTTTATTTAATCCCAGCACTCCAGAGGCTACAGGCAGGAGGATCACTGTGATTTCTAGGGCAGCCTGAGACTACGTAGTGAATTCCAGATCAGCCTGGGCTAGAGTGAGACCCTGCCTTGGAAGACAAAACAAATACAAATACAAAAACAAAGAAAAAGATAACCCAAGATAATGTGGCTTTGGACCTGCCACAGTCCAACTCTAAATGAATGACCATGAGGTTTTGATCAGTTTTGTAAAATCTTTAACCCAGAGGTGGCTTTGTGGGAAGTGGGACTTCAGAGCACAAGTCAAAATGCGTCCCTTCACCTGATGTAGCCTTTCAGGTTGTATGTTGGAATTAGGAGCATAGAGGAAATTAGAAAGAAGAGTTTTCACTTCTCACATAGATTGGAGTGGGTTATGAGAGGAAAGTTACACACACACGCGCACACACACACACACACACACACACACACACACGCTCACACACACAAAGCAATTAGAGAACAAAGAAGGAGACAGTGATTCATGTGGCACACGTAATCTGTGCTTCAAGCAAGGAGCTCAAAATAAAATGCTCAGTATGGGTTAAAATTGAGATAACCTCATTATCACCTCACATCCACATTTTAAAAGTCAAACAGGAAATTGGGAAGAAATCCCCATTTAATGCATGTCAGCAGCAGATCAGAGGGGCTGTTTGGGGAGGAAAGCAATTAGTTACGTGCAGTCACTCCTAATTCGACTGCCATTGTGAAGAATGCAAAATAGAAAAACCCTGCCTCAGTTTCCTGTTTGCTACCCCTGCAGAAGGCAGACTGAAGTCTGCCAAGATCTGCTCTCCCTGGGTCTCCAGCCCAAGGGCCAGCCCTGGGGACCACAGAAAAGAGGGGGACAGTTCCCTAAATCAGTCTCTCCCCCTCTTGGACCTTCTCCCAGGATGTATCTGCCTTACGGAGAAATGTTCAATACAGTCTAACTCCTGTTGGCTCCCTGTCTCTGCATAACCCTCATAGAAACAGCATATGCTCAGGAGTCCTTAAATGGCAGCATTTTGATTGAAATAAGCAATTATTTTTCCTTCCAAGTAGCTTGAGTTTGGTTAAAGTATAAAATGTATCTTGGTAGCTAAATAAAGATAATTTTCCTTGCCCAATGTTTATATGACTGGTGTTCATGTATGATTTTAAGGAAAACAGGTTGTAAAATAAGAAATATAAAGAAACTAGAGACCATGAAATCTCATTTTGCTTTGATTTGGTTTGTTTAGTCTTGTTTTACTTTATTGTGGGGGAGGAAGAGGATTTCATTTTAGCCTAGGCTAACCTGGAACTAACTCTGTATCAGGCTGGCCTCAAACTCAAGATGGACCTTCTACCTCAATCTCATAAGTGCTGGAATTTCAGTAGTAAAGTACCATACTTTGCTTAAATATTAATTATCTGTTTGTTTGTGCTTCTGAGGTATGGGTATAATTTTAGCCCAGGCTAACTTTGAACTCACTCTGTAGCCCTTGGCTGGCCTTGAACTCATTTCGAACTTCCTTCCTCCCAGACCCCTGAGAGCTAGGATTAAAGGTGTCCACCACCACATCCACCTTAAGTGTCCTTTTTTAAAAATATATATATTATTTATTTATTTATTTATTTGAGACAGAGAGGCAGATAGATAGTTGAGATAGATAGATAATAGATAGATAGATAGATAGATAGATAGATAGATAGATAGATAGATAGATAGATAGACAGACAGACAATACATAGATAGATAGAAAGAGAGAATGGGCACACCAGGGCCTCCAGCCACTGCAAATGAACTCCAGACACATGTGCCACCTTGTGCATCTGGCTTATGTGGGTCCTGGGGAATTGAACCTGGGTCCTTTGGCTTCGCAGACAAGCACCTTAGCCACTGAGCCATTTCTCCAGCCTTTAAATGTCCTTTTAAACACAAAACCTTTCATTTAAACCCTTAAGAGAGAGAGACCCCACACCCCCCACACACACACACACATACACGGGATGGCATTCCTATAGTTAATTTGCATGAATGGAATCTCCCTAATAGAATAAAACCATGTAGTCCAGAAAGGAAATGCCACCCTGTATTTTGCTAAAACCAGTGAGAGAGCTTACGATTTCACTGAAGATAAATGTCCTTTGTGAGCAAGTGGTAGGTTTTGATCCACCTCACTCCTACACCACAGTCACCCTGGTCTCCATGTGGGGCTTTCTCTCCGGCAAAGATGGGCAAAGTGAGGGCGCTGGGTGCACCAGGGGGCTGTGAGGCCCAAGGGGGGGCCCTCTGCACCCCAGGTCCAGAAGCCAGCCTTGGCGGGCTTGTGGAATGCAGGAAAAGGACTGGGGCATTCTTTGGACACTGACATCTTTGCCAGGACGCAGGTAGACCGCCCGCGTCACCCCAGCGCCTTGGTGCAGAGGCTGGAGCTGGACCAGAGGAGTGTTGGCATCCCTCAAGGGAGGTGCAGGTCATCTTACCCAAGAAAGAGAAACTGAGGCCACAGAAAAATTGAAGCCATTAAGATGATTGAGCAGAAGCTCAGGGAAGAGCCAAAGGGCCAGGCCACAGTGGTGGTGGGGAACCTGCACCCCCTTGAGGGATGCCGTGCCCGAGTTGCAGGAGCTGAAGGCCTGCAGGCAGCCCGTGGCCGGCCAGAGGCAAGGAGGCCAGTAAGCCAAAGCCCGGGGAGCTCAACCCGGGGAGCACAGCCGAGATACAGCAGCTCCTTGAGGAAGAAAGGACTCGGGTTTAAGGGGCTGCTGGCCAGCCCAGCCTGCGGGGCCAGTCCCCTGCTGGCTATCGGGAGTGGAAGGAAGTGGACAGCTCTGAGCAGTAGAGTGTGGACCATGAACTCCGGAGGATGTGCATTTTGCAGAGGTGCCAGGGAGAGACTGGTACCTTAAATCATTGTTCTGAGCCCCGAGGAGCCACCTCACCAGCCTTGGTCGTGATGCATGAGGAATGGGGAAGGAGGAGAGCCCTGTGAGGACAAAAGCGCTTCATGGACTCTAAAAATTACATAAGTAAAATGAAAAGAGAAAGCTGGCTTTGGAGAAGACAAGGGTCACCCCAGACCCTTCACCGCAGAGGTGGGAACCGGCACAGTTCACCAGAGGGCACATGTGGAGCCACAGAAGGCGCGAGGCAGCTTCGGGGCAGAGCCGTCACTTCCCAGGGCAGTTTCTACAGGGCCGAATGTGGGGAGCCTTCACCCCGCATTGCACCTGCCACCCACGGAGGACACAGCAGTCCCCACGGCAGAATAAGACGACTCCCTGATTTCAGAAGAGAAACCTGTGTCTTTCCGTAATTCATGTCAAATCAACCTCTGGAGCCTGGTGTGGTGGCTCACATCTGTCACACCACCATGAAGGAGGACAAGGCAGGAGGATTACCAAGATTGTGAAGCCAGCCTGGGATTCAGTGTGAAACGTTGTCTAAAAAGTCTGGAGAGATGGCTTAGCGGTTAAGTGCTTACCTGTGAAGCATAAGGACCCCGGTTCGAGGCTCGGTTCCCCAGGACCCACGTTAGCCAGATGCACGTGGGGGCGCACGCGTCTGGAGTTTGTTTGCAGAGGCTGGAAGCCCTGGCGCGCCCATTCTCTCTATTTCTCTCTATCTGCCTCTTTCTCTGTCTGTGGCTGTCAAGTAAATAAATAATAAATAAATAAAACAGCCCGGCATGGTGGTACACACCTTCCATCCCAGTGCTGTAACTTATGTTTACTTTTTTTTTTTTTTTTTTTTTTTTCGGTTTTTTAAGGTAAGGTCGCACTCTAGCTCAGGCTGACCTGGATTTCAGTATGTAGTCTCAGGCTGGTCTCGAATTCACAGAGATCTTCCTACCTCTGCCTCCCGAGTGCTGGGATTAAAAAAGGTCTGTGGGGCTGGAGAAATAGCTTACCGGTTAAGCGCTTGCCTGTGAAGCCTAAGGACCCCAGTTCGAGGCTCGATTCCCCAGGACCCACGTTAGCCAGATGCACAAGGGGGCGCACGCGTCTGGAGTTCGTTTGCAGTGGCTGGAAGCCCTGGCGCGCCCATTCTCTCTCTCTTCCTCTCTCTCTCTCTCTCTCCCTCTCTCTCGCTCTTACTCTCAAATAAATAAATAAAGATAAAACAAAAAAATTATAAAAGGCGTGTGCCACCATGACAGGCTCATGTTCACTTTTTATTATTTATTTATTCATTTATTTATTTGGCAGGAAGAAAGGAGACAGAGAGAGAAAGAGAGAATGGGCACACCAGGGCTCTAGCCACTGCAAAAGAACTGCAGACACGTGTGCCCCCTTGTGCATCTGGTTTACGTGGGTCCTAGGGAATCAAACCTGGGTCCTTTGGCTTTGCAGACAAATGCCTTAACTGCTAAGCCATTCCTCCAGCCCTCATGGTTACTTTAAAAACAAAATGTTTTGGGGGCTGGGGAGACGGTTCAGCAGTTGAGACCCTTGCCTTCAGAACCTAACAACCTAAGTTTGATTCCCCAGTACCCACATAAAGTCAGATGCACAGGGTGACACATGCACCCAGAGTCCATTTGCAGTGGCTGCAGGTGTTGGGCACTCATTCTGTCTCTCTTCTCTCTATCACTCTCTGCTTGCAAATAAATAAATAGAGCTTTTTAAATTTATTTACTTATTTGAGAGAGGGAGAGGGAAAGAGACAGAGAGAGAGAGGATGGGTGTGCCAGGGCCTCTAGCCACTGCAAACGAACTCCAGATGCGTGTACCACCTTGTGCATCTGGCTTTATATGGGTACTGAAGAATCAGACCTGGGCCCTTTGGCTTTGCAGACAAGAGCCTAAACCACTAAGCCACCTCTCCAGCCCAGTAAAAATATTTATTTATTTTTATTTACTTATTTATTTGAGAGACAGAGGTGCACCAGGACCTCCTGCAAATGAACTCCAGGAACATCAGCCACTTTGTGCATCTGGCTTAGGTGGGTACTGGGGAATCACACCCAGGCCATCAGGCTTTACAAGTGAATGCCTTTATTCGCTGAGCCATCTCTCCCGCAGCCCCCCCAACCCCGCCTCCGTTTTTCAGAAAGGATTTCACATGTCCTAGGCTGGCCTCAAACTTGCTGCATAGCCAAAGACAACCAGAACACTCAAGTTTCTGTGGTGCTGGGGATCGAACCCAGGGCTTCATGCGTGTAGAGAAGGCACACTCTACTAAGATACATCCCGAGTACCTAGCCATGCGTTCAATAAACCCTGCTACCCCTGAGAATTATGAAGCATCTCTGGGAAATAGCTGGTGTGATTTCTCCTGTTGCTAGCGTGGGTTGTGTTGGGGATATGTAAATATTTCCCCTATACGTGACTCCCAAAGTCTTTATGGGCCACAACCTTGGCTTTTTTTTTTTTTTTTCTTTTCTTTCTTTTTTTTTTGCTGCCCCCAACCTGCCCAGGCTGCACTGAAAATGTTCACTTGTGTTCTAAATAGCAGAGGATGGAGCTGGGCGAGCCCTGGTCGACTCCTTACAGCAATTAATGCTGATGAGGCGCTTTCCTGGCTCTGGGCTGTGTATAGCGTGGGCCCAAGCTCTCTCTCTGGGCCCCTGGGAATTGCCGTGTTGAGAAAGCGAGGCTGATTAGAGCTGACTGATTAGCAAAATGCATTGCCAATAAGCACACTGGAAGAAAAAAAAAATCCATTAGCTTAACTGAAAACTCTCCAGTTCCAAATAAGACACCTAAGCCCAGAAGAGAAGGAAGCCAGGCGGATTGTAGCATGCTGGGAAAATGCAGGGCAGCTGAGGAAATAAGGGTCCCCGCTTTGTCCCCCACTGTCACAGGAGAGCCCTGGTGATCCAGAGCCGGACGCTCCAGGTCTCATGATTTTTCACTCCCCAAAAGCAGAGCTTATTATCACCATGTTGCAAACAGATTTGTAAAAAAAAAAAGAAAAAAAAATTGACAGCCTAACTGTCTGGCATGAGGAAGCACATGCTTGTAATTCCAGCACTCAGGAAACAGAGGCAGGAGGATCACCATAAACTGGAGGCCAGCCTGGTCTACACAAATACTAACTCAACCTGTCTCAAAGAAGAAAGGAAGGGAGGGCTGGAGAGATGGTTTAGTGGTTAAGGCACTTGCCTGTGAAGCCTAAGGACCCAGGTTCAATTCCCCAGTACCCATATAAGCCAGATGCACAAGGGGGCTCATGTGTCTGGAGTTCACTTGTTTGCAGTGGCTGGAGGCCCTGGTGTGCCCATTCTCTATCTGCCTGTCCTCCTTCTCTTAAATAAATATTTATTTTTTTAATACAAAGCTCCCAATTTATTCAAAATTTAACAATACAATATTTATAACTATGAGTTATAAATACTAGACTAAGCCAGGCATGGTGTCACATACCTTTAATCCCAGTACTCGGGAGGCTGAGGTAGGAGGATCTCTGTGAGTTCCAGGCCCGTCTGGGCTAGAGTGAGACCCTACCTAAAAACAAAAACAAAAACTTGCCGGGTGTGGTGACACATGCCTTCAATCTCAACACTAGATACAGAGAGGTAGGAGAACTGACATGAGTTCAAGGCCACCCTGAGACTACCAGGTCAGCCTGGGCTAGAGCAAGACTCTACCTCAGAAAAGCCAAAAGCAAAAAACAAAAACAAGCAAACAAATGCTACATTTAGTAACCCCAATTCCTGAAGTAGATTTCTTTGAGAAGCATTAACAGGTGGGGACATACACTATTTTGAAAAGAATAAGTCTATCTAATAAAAATGTCATTGTAAAAATTAGAAATTTACTGACAAGAAAAATTATCAATTTATCTTTACCCAAAGATAATTACATTTTGGTAAATTATACCACTTTATCTGTTTTCTTTACAAATACATGTTCATTTGATATGTGTTTTTCTTCATTTTTCCTCATCCTCATCCTTCCTTCCTTCCCTCCTTTCTTTCTTTCTTTCTTTCTTTTTTTCTTTCTTTTTTTTTTTGAGGTAGGGTCTCATACTAGCCCAGGCTGACCTAGAATTCACTATGCAGACTCAGGGTGGCCTTGAACTCACAGCAATCCACCTGCCTCTGCTTGTCAAGTGCTGGGACTAAAAGCATGTGCCATCATGCTTGGCTTGTTTCTTCCCTTCTTAGGTTGTAAAGGCAATTAAACACTTTTAAAAGGTTTTTTTTTAATTTTTAAATTTTTTTAATCTTTATTAGCATTTTCCATATTAAAAAATCCCATGTTAATTCCCTCCCTCCCCCCTTAAATAATATTTAAATAATATTTTTTTAAAAGAGAGGGCTGGAGAGATGACTTAGCGGTTAAGTGCTTGCCTGTGAAGCCTAAGGATCCTGGTTCAAGGTTCCATTCTCCAGGACCCACGTTAGCCAGATGCACAAGGGGGCTCACGCATCTGGAGTTCGTTTGTAGTGGCTGGAGGCCCTGGCGTGCCCATTCTCTCCCTCTGTCTCTGCCTCATTCTCTCTCTGTCTGTCGCTCTCCAATAAATAAATAAAAATAAACAAAAAAAAATTTTTTAAATAGGAGGGAAGGGGAGAGAGGCAGGGAGGAAAAGAAGAGTCTTTGCATAGACAGATGGGACAGGCAGCTGTGGACTGTCATGCAAGACCACTGGCCCACAGGCTAGTGGGGAGACAGGGAGGGAGGCATTGGTGTAAGGATCTTGTATGCTCTGCCCATTCCAGCTTGACTCATCCATGTGGGGGACAGGGCGCCTGCCAGCCCTTCACCTGTCGCTTAGCCCCAAGAAGCCCACACCTGTCTCAGTGAGCTCAACAGAGGCTCTTCACACTCTTAAGGCATGTTTAAAAACATTATGCCGGCAGGTGCCCCTGTGATGGAAAAATGCAAAGGTCTCTATTTAAAGTGCCCAAGGCCTGTAAGGTGCACCAACACCATGGTCCTGTCATTCTGAGTATATTCCTTCTTTCTTTCTTTCTTCCTCCTTTCCTCCCTTCCTCCCTTCCTTCCTTTCCCTCCCTCCTTCCTTCCTTCCTTTCCCTCCCTCCTTCCTTCCTTCCTTCCTTCCTTCCTTCCTTCCTTCCTTCCTTCCTTCCTTCCTTCCTTCCTTCCTTCCTCCCTTCCTCCCTTCCTCCCTTCCTCCCTTCCTCCCTTCTTTCCTTCCTTCCTTCCTTCTTTCCTTCCTTCCTTCCTTCCTCCCTTCCTCCCTTCCTCCCTTCCTCCCTTCCTCCCTTCCTCCCTTTCTCCCTCCTCCCTTTCGTTCTTTCTTTTCTTTTTTGAGAGAGAGAGAGAAAGAGGCAGAGAGAATGGGCATGCCCGGGCCTTCAGCCGCTACAAACGAACTAAGACACGTGCGCCCCCTTGTGTGCACGTGTGTCATTGCGTGCTTGCATCACTGCGTCTGACTTATGTGGAACCTGGGGATTAGAACATGAGTCCTTGGGCTTCACCGGCAAGCGCCTTAACCACAAAGTCATCTCTCCAGCCCCTTCTGAGAATTCCCCTCTCATGCTCCACACACCCGTGGGTCCTGGGAAGAACTGTTAGCTCGCCCCCACTCCTGTGACAGAAACCGCATGGTGACCAATCAGTGGGTGAATCCCATCTATGTTTGCTTCGGGTATGAGGAAACACGCACTTCACCCCTCCAGGCCTGCTCAGGCTGGCCTAGCAGAGACACAGCCCCAGAACCAGGGCGCCGTTCGCAGCTCCACAAAGGCTCCAGGAGGAACACTGGGAAAGGGGCCTGGCCATCCATGGGTGCACCATTTCCCATGCTGCATCTTGTGGAGGGGGTTCCTCAGGGCATGGTAGCAGAAGCACTTGCTTATCCTTATAATACTAATGGCAAGTAGGTTTAAAAAGCCAATGTGAGGGCTGAAAAGATGGCTTAGTGGTTAAACCCAAGGACCCAAGTTCAAGTCCCCAGTACCCATGTAACACCAGATGTACAAGGTGGTGCATGCATCTGGAGTTCATTTGCAGTAGCTAGAGACCCTGGTGTACCCATTCTCTCTCTATCTACCTCTCTCTCTCTCAAATAAATAAAATATTAAAAATAAAACCAGAAGAAGCTGGGTGTGGTAGGGCATGATTTTAATCCAAGCACTCGGGAGACAGAGCTAGGAGGATCGCCATAAGTTGAGGGCCACTCTAAGGACTACAGAGTGAATTTCAGGTCATCTGGGGCTAGAGTGAGACCCAACTTCAAAATATCAAAATAAAAAAAAAATAAAACCAGAGTGAATTTGTACACGCAGGGAGGCTGCAGCAGAAGGATTTCTTCAGGCCATGAGTTCAAGGCCACTCTACGCATATAGTGAGACCAAGCTCCCCTCACCATAAAAGGCAAATTAAGGATCAGTATGTTTAGATGTGGCGGCACACGCCTATGATCCCTGCTCAAGAGGCTGAGGCAGGAGGATTAAGAATTGTAGGCCAGCCAGGATCAAATCAAATCAAATAAACAAATAAAAAATAAAATGTCCAGCTGGAGAAATGGCTTAGCACTTATAGCACTTGCCTGAGAAGCTTAAGGACTCAGGTTCGATTCCCTAGTTCCCATGTAAGCCAGATGTACAAGGTCTGCCTCTCTACCTCTCTCCCCAATAAATAAAAAAAAAAATATATTTTTAAAAGTTTTAAAATGTCTCTGTTTTAAGAAAATAAAATGTGCATGCAAAATGAAATAGGAATGTCTGTGACCCAATAGAAAGCCTACCTCTATACAAAATCAACATACAAAGATTAATTAGTTTTTCTCAATACCGATAATGGACATACTGAGAATGAAATCAGAGAAATAGTCCCATTCAAGATAGCTCAAAAACAAATAAATAAATGAATAAGCTACCTAGAAATAAACTTAACCGCAGGCATGAACGCTCTCTACAATGCAAGATTCAGACTCCTAAAGAAGTTGAAGAAATGGTAGAACACAGAAGGACTTCCCATACTCAGGGACTGGCCAAACTAATAGTGGGAAAACAGCTATGCTGCCAAAAACAATCTACAGATCCAGTGCAACCCCATCAAAATCCCAGTGACATTCCTCACAGCACTAGGTAAAAAGCAATTCTAAAATTCACATGGAAACACAAAACCTCTGAAATATACACAGGGAAAGCATTTTAAGACACGAGCCCAGGTAAGGACTCTCTGAAGAGAACTCAATAACTCGGGAAATAATTGCCAGGAAATGACCAACGGGATCGTATAAAATTAAAAAAACAGAAAAGGAGCCGAAAAAAAAACAAAAAAGGAACAAAAAGTCATCCAACCAATAAGCGGGCTAATGAGATGAACAGATTGTTCTCAAAAGATGAAACGCAATCAGCCGATGGACATGGGGAAAAAGGTTCACCATCCTTAGCCATCAGGGAAATGCATATTAGAACTACACTTTGATTCTATGTCAGACCAGCCCATCATAAAGAACAAAGAAGGACAGCAAATGCTAGTGAAGATGGGCCAGGCGTGGTGGCGCACACAATGTGTATATAGGGGAACCTTTATATACTGCTGGTAGGAATGTAAATTAGTCCAACAGCTACGGAAGTCAGTCTGGATATTTCTCAAAAAAAAAAAAAAGGAATAAATTAGAACTTCCATATGACCCACTTCTAGCGCTCCTGAGTGTGTACCTGTGGGACTGCACGTCAGCAGCCACGAAGGCGTCTGCACGTGTACATTGACTACAGCACTGTTCATAACAGCCAACCTACGGGCTCAGTGAAGGTGACCGTCAACAGATGAATGAGTAACAGAAGCATGGCACAGGTACACAATGGCATTTCATTCAACCGTAAAAACATAAAATCATATTGTCTGTTGGAAATGGGCGTAACTTGAGATGATCGTTTTAAGAGAAATAAGACAGACTCAGAAAGGCAAATATTGCATGTTTCCTCTCACTTGTGGATGCTAGGTTTTATACAGACCCATAAAAGCATTTATATTTATGATAGGAAAGCCGAAATGAGTCTCTCTGGTGGAAGGAAGGAGGCTAGCAGGAGGGGAAGAGAATGCACTGGTGAAGGAAGTTAAAGTTCATGATAAATATACCTGAATAAATTTTAAAAACCCTTTGTAAGGCTAGAGGGATGGCTTAGTGGTTAAAGCATTTGCCTACAAAGCCAAAGGACCCAGGTTTGATTCCCAGGACCCATGTTAGCCAGATGCACAAGGGGGCGCATGCATCTGGAGTTTGTTTGCAGTGGCTGGAGGCCCTGGTGTGCCCATGCTCTCTCTCTCTCTCTCTCTCTCTCTCTCTCTCTTTCCCTGTCAAATTAATAAATAAAAAATATTTTAAAAAATCTTTTGTAATAAATTCTTTGTGAATACATCACCATTTACAAGAAATATATGCCAATATATATGTATATATATATTTTGGCTTTTCATGGTAGGGTGGGTCTAACTCTAGCTCAGACTGACTTAGAACTCACTATGTAATCTCAGGGTGGCCTCTGAGGGATTAAAGGTGTGCACCACTACAGCTGGCGAAATTTGTTTTTTTAACTGAATAAAAGGGGCTGGAGGGATGGCTTAGTGGTTAAGGCATTTTCCTGCAAAGCCAAAGGACCCAGGTTTGATTCCTCAGGACCCACACAAGCCAGATGCACAAGGGGGCGCGTGCATCTAGAGTTCATTTGCAGTGGCTGGAGGTCCTGGCACAGCCATTCTCTCTTTCTCTCTCCCTCCCTCTTTCTCTGTCAAATAAATAAATAAATATAAAATATTTTTTTAAACTGAATAAAAGAAAAAAAATTAAAGTCCATCTACAGAATGCAAGGCTGTCTGACTCCCAAGCGCAGATGGACCCAAGGTCTCAGTCGAAGGGTGGCAATGCCTCGGATCAACACAGAGCTCTACATCAGCAGGAAAGAGAAGAGCAAAAGTCTGGGATCCTTCCTAGAACATTGCCTTCCTGAGGTTGACAGTGAATAGCAAGAAAGAAAGCCAGTTGACTATTTTTCAGTTATGATGTTTTTTGGGGTGTGTGTGTGTGTGGTATAGTGTTATTGTGCATGCACGTGCGTGTAGATGTGCACACTTTCAGAGGCAAGAGGAGGAGCCTGGATGTCTTCCTCTATCACTCCTCCACTTTATTTCCTTGAAACAGTCTCACTGAACCTGGACCTGCCATTTTATGATGGGGCTGTCTGACCAGTGCGCCCCGTGACTCTCCTACCTTAGTCTCCCTTCAGTGATGAGGGTGCAGGCATGGGTGGCTACCCCAAACTGTTTTTTTTTTTTTTTACTTTTTTTTTGTTTATTTTATTTATTTATTTATTTATTTATTTATTTATTTATTTGAGAGTGACAGACAGAGAAAGAGGCAGAGAGTGAGAGAGAGAGAGAGAGAATGGGTGCATCAGGGCCTCCAGACACTGAAAATGAACTCCAGACACATGCACCCCCTTGTGCATCTGGCTAATGTGGGTCCTGGGTAATCGAGCCTTGAACCGGGGTCCTTAGGCTTCACAGGCAAGCGCTTAACCACTAAGCCATCTCTCCAGGCCCCAACCCCAAACGTTTTGCATACGTTCTGGAGAGCAAACTTGGGTCCTTGTGTTCACATAGTTGTGGTATTTTGAATGGATGTCCCCCATAGATTCAGGAGTTTATTAAAGCTTGTGATTCATTAGATTTCCAGCTGCCTGGCTGGAGGAGGTGGGTCTGTGGGCAGAGCCTCCGTCCAGCTCTGAGCTGTGTTTGGGGGTGGATCTGGAATTCCAGCAGCTGGTATGCAGGGTGCTGGAGCTCGGCCTGTTTGTTCCTGGAGTGTGCATGTTTACGATGCTCGTGGTGGTATTTCTCTGCGTGGACCTGTGAGAAGAGGCCAGCGTCTTCTGCCATTATGGAACTTCCCCTGGATCTGTGAGCTTCAAACCAATCCCTTCCTCCTATAAGCTATGCCTAGTTTGGAGGTTCATGCCAGTAGCGTGAAGCTGACTATCAAACACAGCGAGCACTAAGTCATCTGCCCCACGCCCAGGTGATTGCTTTTACCTTGAAAGAAAATGAGATCTAATTATATCAATAATTTAATTCTTACAAAATTTCAGTTATGACAGCAATTAAGTAATAATCCCTAGATTCACAGAGTATTTCAAGTGTTTGTTTTATCAGACATCACTTTTTGGTGATACAGTTTTTATTCAATATAGTCAAAAAGCTAATGTCATTAAATTAGTCATTAGGCAGGAAGTCACTTAAACAATGACACTTAACCCTTCCATCAGACTGAAGGACCTCTCCACTGGTCCGCAACAGTGTTCTCCACTCCCAGAAACAGCCAAACTTCTCCCCCTGCCATTCACCAAGTAGTGAGGGCCTTGATGCCCAGCACCCATGATTAACCTGCGACACAATACACCCTTGGACAGAATCCTCACTCTCTATGAAGAGGTCAGGGATGCTGGGTTGAAGGGAACTGATATTCCAAGTCTAGCCCAGCTTTCACCTTGCTCCTGAGGACAAAAGCAACAGAATAACCTGGAAGGATCCCAAACAAACCCCATTACGCCAGTGCAGTTTTATCCCCACACCAATGGTCAAGGACCCCAATCCCAGCTCCCCTTCTCCTAAGTGTCTTCCAAGAGGGCTCAAAGCCTGGCTTTCCTACACAATTCAGGACAGGAGGATACTCAGAGACCTATACACACAATGGCCCAGCCACCATGATAGGAATTCCAGCCCACCAAATCCTTCACTCTTCAGAGAGCTCTAAAAACTATGAGGACCAGCCTAGCCTCTCACTAGACTTCTGAAATGTGAGTGTGGGACCCACAGCAGGATCCAGATTACCTCCAGGAGCATCATGTTTTTCTTTTTCTTTCTTTCTTTCTTTCTTTCCTTTTTTTTTTTTTTTACCTTTTTAAACATTTTATTTTATTTTAGAGAGAGAAAGAGAATGGGCACGCCAGGGCCTCAGCCACTGTAATTGAACTCCAGACGCCTGCGCCACCTAGTGGGCTTGTGCGATCTTGCACTTGATTCACATGTCTGCAGAAGAGAAATCTCTGTGCGGGGATGAGGCTGGATATGGTCTATCTCCTGGTGATTCTAGCCCACGCTCAACTATTCCACACTAAGGATAAGGGACTCTTAAACATAAGGCAAGTGAAACAGAGGTAGTTGTGCGTAGGGCAAGGAGAAGAACAGCATTGCTACATCTCATGCGTCTGGAATTCGTTTGCAGTGGCTGCAGGCCCTGGTGTGCGCATTCTTTCTCTCTCTCTCTCTCTGTTTCTCACTCTCTCAAATAAATAAATAATAAAAACAAATGGTTTTTTTTTTAATGGAGAAGACTGAGGTGGAGAGGTGGCTTAACGGTCAGGTGCTTGCTTGCGAAGCCTAAGGACCCAGGTTCTATTCCCCAGAACCCACATAATCCAGATGTACATGGTGGCGTGCGTGTCTGGAGTTCGATTGTCTGGCTAGAGGCCCTGGTATGCCCATTCTTTCTCTCTCTCTCCCCCTCATAAATAAGTAAAAATAATTTTTTTTAATGGAGAAATGAGTAACTATTCAGGAACTGTTCGCTTTTAAATGTGAGGGTGAGGCCACATTGTCTGGCAGAAAGTATCTCATTTACATAGGAAGGCCTTGGCTGCACCCAGCGAGAATGTGCACACCAAAGACCCAGAGCCAACAGACCTGGGATAAACCAACAATTGCCTCGTCTGTGGCCACCAGCCTCCATCATGCGACACTCAACTCTTAAAAAAAAAAAATTATAGTTTTTATTTATTTATTTATTTGTGAGAAAGAGGCAGAGAGAGAGAGAGAGAGAGAGAGAGAGAGAGAATGGGTGCACCGGGGCTTCCAGCCACTGCAAACGAACCCAGATGCATGCGCCACTTTGTGCAGCTGGCTGACGTGGGTCCTGGGGAATCGAACCTGGATCCTTTGGCTTTGCAGGCAAGTGCCTTAACCGCTAAGCCAACTCTCCAGCCCCACTCAACTACTTTGGAATGAAACTGTGTGATGGGAGGATCAGACATCTATCAACTTTCAGCACTGGCACACAAAGGAGCATTTTAATTTTTATATTTATTTATTTATTTACAGAGCTATTGGATGGTTACATCATTTTCTATTTCCCCCAAAGGTCTCTAATCATTGCATGTGCAAAGGCGAGTGGGTCCTTTGATGCCACCCTTCCCCCTTCCCTGGTGATTACCTACTCTTTAATTGTGGATTGTAATGAATGGGTGCCACTGACCGTGGGAACACCTTGAGCAGCAATTTAACATTACTCTCACTGACTTCATGAAATCCCAATTGTCTCGGAGGTGGACAGTTTCCCCTGACAGTAAGGGAAGCTCAAAGTCTTGTGGGGCTGCAGAAAACTTTTCTCTCAGGAGACAGAGGCCAGTTGGTGGAGTGAGGTAAGGAACGGCAGCTCGTGAGCAGGCCTGGGGGAAGAGGCACAGATCACAAGGTCTCTACAATTTTGATATCATGCTCCTGAGGAGTCCAAAATAATCACATATTCCAAATCGTTTTATTTTATTTTATTTTATTTTATTCTTATTTGAAAGAGAGAGAGAGAATGGGCATGCCAGAGACTCTAGCCACTGCAAACAAACGCCAGGTACACATGCTACTTTGTAAATCTGGTTTTACATGGGGTTCTGGGGAATGGAACCTGGGCCTTCAGGCTTTGCAGGCAAGTGCCTTGACCACTGAGCCATCTCTCCTGCCCAGCTCGGCTAGTTTTTAGACACTGTCAACACCTCTACAGGCCTCCCTGCCCTCCTGAAGGGGGTGGGACTGTCAGATGGGGATGCTCATTACAGGCTGGTCTTCTTGGGTCGCCCCTAGATTCTGTCCCACCTCCTGGCTTGAATGGGTCTGGTGCAAATGGAGATTATATCTGATCATTCTTTTCTCATTTTATCTTTGCTCCCCAAACGGCTTTGTGTAAATGAATTTTAACAGGCTATTTCAAAAGTCTATACCCAGGCTGGGTGTGGCGCACACCTTTAATCCCAGCACTTGGGAGTCAGAGGTAGAAGGATCGCCATGAGTTTGAGGCCACCTTGAGACTCCATAGTGAACTCCAGGTCAGCCTGAGCTGCAGTGAAAACCCACCTCAAGAAAAAAAAAAAAAAAGTCTATACCTGGGCTAGGGAGATGCCCAGCCACCATTAAAGGCACTTGCTCGCAAAGGCTGTTGGTTTGAGTTTGAGAACTCAGTACCCATATAAAGCCAGATGTTCATGCACCTGGAATTCATTTACAGTGGCAGTGATGCAGGATTTTGGATCCAGAGTGGGATTAAAAAAGATGCAGGAGATCCAGGGCCCATGGACCCCAACTTTCAAGTCTTTGCCCAAGTTAGCAACATTTGAAAGAACAGACTCAGAGAAGAGTCAATTATGAATTATAAGGTTTATTTTAGGGAGACGTAGGAGGATTCAAAGGGAAGGCTATCAGGGAATCCCAAGGCAAGTTTCTATACCTAGCCTGCTAGGAAAGGGGAGGGGAGATGTAGAAAAATCTCACCTCCCATCTGTGGGGTAAAAGCCTCTAGCGAGCCAGGTGTGGTGGCGCACACCTTTAATCCCAGCACTCGGGGGGCAGAGGTAAGAGGATCGCTGTGAGTTCGAGGCCACCCTGAGACTCCATAGTGAATTCCAAGTCAGCCTGGGCTAGAGTGAGACCCTACCTCAAAACCCCCACAAAAAAAAAGCCTCTAGTGAAGGGACACCCACCCAGCCCCCCGCCCCAGAGAGAGAGAGAGAGAGAGAGAGAGAGAAGGCAAAGCCAGAGAGCCCAAGCCACAAGACCTCCCTCACGTGGGAAGAAGCAATTCGCACATATGGACAAGCCCATTTATGGATCAAACATCCAATTAGGATGAGAGTCTTCATCAGACTCAGGTGTGTAAGGGAGAAACCTGATTGGTTGGTGTGGTGGTTTGAATCAGGTGTTCCCCATAAACTCAGGTGTTCTGAATGCTAGGTTCCCAGCTGATGGAGATTTGGGAATTAACGCCTCCTGGAGGCAGTGTATTGTTGGGGGCGGGCTTATGGGTGTTATAGCCAGTGTCCCTTTGCCAGTGTTTGCACACTGTCCTGTTGCTATCGTCCACTTGATGTTGGCCAGGGGGTGATGTCCGCCCTCCGATCATGCCATCGTTTTTCTCTGCCATCATGGAGCATCCCCTCAAGTCTGTAAACCAAAATAAACCTCTTTTTTTTTTTTTTTTTCCACAAGCTGCTCTTGGTCAAGTGTTTTCTGGAAGCATTGCGGACCTGACTGCGACAGCTGGTGAACTCAGGAGGCTGACTCAGGAGGGTCCAAGCCCACAGGTGGGCTAAGTCTGGAACAACCTGAAGAAGAGCCAGGAAGCTGTCATTGGAATTGCTGCTTGTGTAAGACTAGGTCACACTCGGGTTCTAGTCCTTCCTACCAAGGCAGGCAAGGTGGCATCTCCTTGGGCCTCTGTCCCTGGCTGACTACCTATGTAAAAAAGAAAAAGCTACCTTGCTCCTATTCTGTACCAGAGAGAGGCCCTGGCATGCCCATTCTCTCTCCTTCTCCCCATAAATACACAGAGATGGCTATACCTGTTATTCACAGCCGGAAGTGCTCCTGGAACCCGAAATGGCCCAGTCCAAGGGGCGTGTCTGGGAAGGTTCTTGTGGCCATGCCCAAACCCGTCTCCAGCCTGGGCACTCATTCAGGGCTTTTGAGCAGAGACTGGCATAAGATCTGTTTTAAACCACAGGCCTGAGGGCAAGCCAACATCTGGACCGTAAAAGCATAAAACGGGAAACACTAACTTCTTCCTGTGTCAGAAATTGTTGAGAAACCACCCGTCTAACACACGAGGGGGCGGGGGGGGGGGAACTCTATGGCACAGAAAACATCAGAAGAAAGAATCTATCTAGTTACTTCAAGGTTTGTCTAAAGTCTTCCCTCCCCACCCCCGTGCCGAGTTGCATCTTTCTTTCTCCAATTTTAGAACTTCATTACCTATGCACAAAAAGGATTTTTGCTTTAAAAGCATTCTCACACACGCTTGCCTTTCGTAGGTACTAATGTCACATTGTGCCCAAGAAAAACAAGCTACAAGTCAATGTCTTAATGAGCAAAATAAAACAATGGTGCTGAGGATTCCCTGTTGTTCCTGTCCGTCCTTGGGTGAGATTTTCCAGCCTGCTGACAGTTCCACGGGTTTAGACGCACGTGTGGACCAGAGGTCATCAAACTGCACGGGTGCACAGGGATGAGAGGAAACCTTAACCGAAGCTGTGACATCCCCCACGGATATATTTCACCCAGTGCCGGAGCCTGCTGCAAAGTGGACTGTGAGATGCAAATGAGCCAAACAAATCAGCCTTCCGATTGGCCAAATCTCTTCTCCTGCCAGTCTGAAACCTGAGTCCCCCATCCATAAATATTCGCAAGTCAAACTCTTAAGTATAAAAACACGTTAGAAACGCTGCCTGCACCACAGATCTTGCGGGAGAAAGCCATGTACGGAGTGGGGGAAGACAAAGGAGGCGATTTGGAAAGGCGCAAACTAACTAGAAAATGTTTGTCTTTAATTAAATGATGGGATATTAGATAGCTCCCCTCTGACAGAAAGACGTTTCAGTGTGTGCGAGGTGGACTACATGACTCAGCGAATTGGTTTTTTGTGTTTTTTTTTTTTTTTGCAAGCTTTGAGGGGAGTGAAATTGACCTGTCATTCCAGCTAACATTTCTGAGGCTTCTTATTAAGTTCAAAAACTCTAGACAGCTTGGAAGGCACTGTGCGAGTTCTAGAAATGCCTGCACGTCCCGACACCCTGCAGAGCCCTGAGAGGCAAGGCTGAGAAGCCCGCTCCCCCTCCAACCCCCAAGTGAGAGCTCTCAGCCGGAAATGCCCCACAATCCACCCCAGACAAAATTATCCCCACCCACCGCTCACAGAAACCTGAACAAGGAGTGTAACAGTGTCCATTTTACAGATGGAGAAACGGAGCCTCGCGAAGGCCCAGTAATAGACAAGGGCGACGGCTGACCTGTCTTACTCAAATCCATTGTTCCACAGGGCAATCTTCTTTCAAAGCTTAAGTAGCCAGGCATCAGGGACAAGCTGGCGTTTCATTATTTGTGAGGTATACTGACATAGCACTATTTCTGCTGTTACAAAGCACGAAGCACAATAGATATGGTATGGTTTGAATGTGATATGACCACCCCCCCCATAGACGTGTGTGCTTTCAACAGTTGGTCCCCAACTGATGGTGCGGTTTTGGGAGGTCAAGGAACCTTTAGCGGGTAGGGGCCTAGTTGGGAGGAAATAGGTCACTGGGAGGTGGCCCTTGAGATTTACAGCTTAGCCCTCTTTTTTATTCCATTCCTGCTTCCTTGTTGCAGGCTAGACGTGAGCAAGCCTCCTCCAGGTTCCACTGCCTTACCCTGGAGCCGTTGCTAGCTCTCCCGTTGGATGGACTCCCTATCTTCTAAACCGTGAGCTGAAATAAATCCTTCTCTCCTTAAAGTTGCTACTGTTAGAGGTTTTGTGGGGTTTTTTTTGTTGTTGTTGTTTGTTTTTGTTTTTTTAAATCAGGGTCAAGAAAAGTAATAAATAAGGTTGGAGAGATGGCGTAGCGGCTAAGGTGGTTGCCAGCAAAACCTAAGGACCCAGGTTCGAGTCCTCAGTACCCAGATGCACAAGGCGGCTCATGAGTCTGGAGTTTGTTTGCAGTGGCTAAAGGCCCTGGCGCACCCATTCTCTCTCTCTCTCTCCCTCAAATAAATAAATAAAAATATTTTTAAAAAATAAAAGTAAGCCAGGCATGGTGGTGTATGCCTTTAATCCAGCACTAGGGAGGTAGAGGTAGGAGGATCGCCTTGAGTTCAGGGCCACCCTGAGACTCCACAGTGACTTCCAGGTCAGCCTGTGCTAGAGTGAGACCCTACCTCAAAAAACAAAAAACAAACAACAACAAAAAAGTAATGAATACATGACACACACCTGCATTAATTCCCCTCTGCCACAATACTAGGCTAAGGGACCACATATGTGAGAAGGGCCCAGAGCCCTGTCGCCCAGAATCAACCACCACCGCAGTGTTTGGGCCCAGGTGCTTCAGATGGGGCTCACCAGCGGCCCTTCCAGGTCACAAGAACAGGTGGGAGTCAGAGGACAACTTTTGCTTCTAGGAAATTCTTCTGCCTCTGCATCCCTTCTCACCATAGGCACACAGGGGTGACAGGGGACCACCATGGCTTCTGGCTTTCACACGGGGCCTTGGCATCCAAACTCAAGCATTCAGAGTTGCAAAAGTTGCGTTGTCCACTGAGACATCTCCACAACCCCCAAAACGTCCAAGACGTGAAATTTTGTTGAACTTTTAAGCTACTTACATATGCTTTTTGTTTTGCTATATCTTCTTTTAAAAAAAAAAAAAAACTTTTTTGTTGTTTATTCTTATTTATTTGAGGGTGACAGACAGAGAAAGAGGCAGAGAGAGAGAGAGAAGAGAGAGAATGGATGCGCCAGGGCCTCCAGCCACTGCTAACAAAGTTTGTGTGCCCCCTTGTGCATCTGGCTAACGTGGGTCCTGGAGAATCGAGCCTCAAACTGGGGTCCTTAGGCTTCATAGGCAAGTGCTTAACTGCTAAGCCATCTCTCCAGCCCTGCTACATCTTATAACATGGCTACCATTCAAGCTGTAGCTCTGCTTTGAACATCAAGACTAATAAAAATCTAACATGAACGAGAGTAATAACAAGAAAGAAATAGCCAAAGATGAACGGATTGGAATATTCAGTTGAGGGATTTTCCCAGAAGGCAAAGGGATAGAATAAAGAGGGGAAGATGCTAAGAGAAAGGAAGGCTGGCAATGTCAGAATGAAGGACAAGATCCCAGAAGGAAGATACACAGAATCAGAGAGGAGAAGGTACATTTTCCAAACTAAAGATCACGTCTTCCAGCCCACCCTGCCAAAGAAAAGGTGCATAGAATCAAATAACGGAGGAAGTAAGAAAAACACACTTGCTGCAGCGAAATTAAAATATTTTATTTTTCTTTCTTTCTTTATTTGACAGAAAAAGAGGCAGAGAGAGGGAGAGAGAGAGAATGGGCACACCAGGGCCTCCAGCCACTGCAAACGAACTCCAGACGCTTGTGTCCCCTTGTACATCTGGCTAATGTGGGTCCCGGGGAATCAAACCTGGGTCCTTTGGCTTTGCAGGCAAATGCCATAGCCACTAAGCCATCTCTCCAGCCCTGTAGTGAAATTAAGATGACCCAGGCAGGCATGGCGGCGTGGTACATGCACGCCTTTAATTCCAGCACCCCAGAGGCAGGAGTAGGAGGATTACTGAGAGTTCGAGGCCACCCTGAGACTACATAGTGAATTTCAGATCAGCCTGGGCTAGAGTGAGACGTTACCTCAAAAAATAAGACAACTCACAAACTGAAAATACGCCATGAGCGTCAGGGGCAAGTAGAAGCTCACCACACAACCACAGACTGGGATTGGCTCTTGATGTCCCAACAGCAAGGCTGAACACAAGAGTGCAATGGGGCAACATCGGAAAATAGCGGAAGGAAGCACCTTGGCGCCTAGACTGTTGTTGCTAGACCACCGTTCTTCACGGTTGCAGACATCAACCTGTAGTTCCCAGGAATTCAAGGCCAGTCAGGGAATATGAGTTGAGACCCACCACCCCCATCTCAAAAAAAAAGGAAACTTAGAAAGCCTGGGGTGGAAGATAGAAAGAAAATGAGAAGGAAGGGAACTCTGAAACTGGAGCAACGGGGATGGGGACAGAGTCAGGGACAGGGAAAGAAAAATAGAAGCGAAGACAGGTTGTGCAACAGAGAGAGGAGAGGGAGAGAGGAGGGAGAAAAGGGGGAATTGCACGTGTCTTAGATCAGGAAAGCAAGAGAAAGAGCGTGTATGCGGGAGGGAGTTTTGAAGCTCTTATAAAGAAAGAAATGGGGGAGATCCAGGAGGAGCCAGGCTGCCTGGAATCTGCTGAACTCAAGGGGAAGCGAGATCAGGTGATGGCAAGGAGGAAGCCGTCTCTCAGCCCAGGCACAGAGAAGCGTAGTGAAATTACAGTACGATCTGGACCTAGTGTGAGCGAACAGGGGCGGGGAGAAGTCAAGCTTTCTGAAGCTTCAGCCACCACACCAGGGGCGGTTCCAGAGCCGAGGCCATTGGGGAGAGAGTGAGGGCAGGGACACGGAGAGAGGGGATTCTGAGATTCTGACAAGAACACACATGTCTGAAATGTCATGGAGGCAAAGCCAGGAGCAGAGGCCTGGAGGACGTCCTTCAGGAGTGGAGCCACAACGGAGTGTTTCAGGGACACCAGTCCAGTTGGGGACATGCACCCATTTCAAAGACAGGCCCAGCAAGAAGACCTGAATAAGGAATGGTAAAGATCTAAGCAATACCATTCATGAACTCCAGCTAGGAGATATGAACACACTATTCTATCTGATGTGACGTAGTTACATACTGGGCCACAAATGATGAGATGGCTCAGACAGTGGGCCGGGGGGTGGGGGGAGCTCTAACAGTATGAAGACAAAAGGAGATATGATCATACAGTGATCATTTTGGCTTAGTGGGTAAGGTGCTTGCCAGCAGAGCCAAAGGACCCAGGTTTGGTTCCCCAGTACCCACATAGGCCATGCAGAGTGGTGCAAGTGTCTGGAGTTCATTTGCAGTGGCTGGAGGCCCTGGCGTGCCCATTCTCTCTCTGTCTCTTGCTCTCTCCCAAATAAATATAATATTTTAAAAAAACACTAAAGGATATTAACCAAAAAGACAGAAGCTGAATATGGGACCAATCACTTACACAGAATGAACAAGAAAGAAAAAGACTCACTTCAGAAAAGACTAGAGGTGGTTACAGGGACAGCATTCTAGATCGCCCACGCAGAACAAATTCTGCTAATAAACTAAAGATGTCATATCAAGTGGGCGAACATTAAAGGGAATTATCAAGGGTTGGGGGTTTAGCTCAGTGGTAGAGTGCTTACCTAGCAACTGCAAGGGCTTAGTTAGTCCTCAGCATGAAAAAGGGGGGTGAGTGGCGAGGAGAAAAAGAAGAAAGAGAAGAGGAGAAAAGAGGGGAAGAAAAGGGAGGGGAGGGGCAGTAAAGGGGAAGGAATGGGAGAAATAAACAGACCAAGAGATATTAAAGAAGTCGAAGGGATCATGGATGAGCCCCCCCACACTTCCCAAACACCCCAGGACAGATGGCTTCACAAAGCAGCACTCCCAAGCAGGTTTTATGGGGTGGAATTTGCATAGCATCTAGCCCAGCCACGCAGAGGGCCCCTTTCAAACGGGTTTGCGAGTCGTGCAATGATTACCATAGTCTCCTTTCAAAACATTTTTACTACCCCAGATGAAATCAAAGGCAGCCCCTTCCCAAGTCCCTTGCCAACCTCATTCTGCAACCTTCAGCCCCTGTAACCAGGAGTCTACTGCGTGTCTCTCTTATGGGTTTGCCTCTTCCAGATGTTCCAGTGGAATCATATGCAATGTAGTCTTTTATTAAAAAAAATAACTTATTTATTTAAGAGAGAGAGAGAGAGAGAATGGGTGTGCCCGAACCTCCAGCCACTGCAAATAAACTCTAGGTGCATGCACTTTTTGTGGGCACTGGGGAATCAAACCTGGGTCCTTAGGCTTTGCAAGCAAGTACCTTAACCACTGAGCCATCTCTGCAGTCCTATAATATGGTCTTTTGTGACTGGATCCTTCCATGTGGCACAATGCTTTAAAGCCACCCATTCACAGAAAGGAGACAGAAAAAATGGGTGTGCCAAGGCCTCCAGCCCCTGCAAGAAACTCCAGACGCATGTGCCATCATGTGCATCTGGCTTATGCGGGTACTAGGGCATCAAACCTGGGTCCTTAGGCTTCACAGACAAGTGCCTTAGCTGCTAAATCATACCTCCAACCCTTTTTGGGTTTGTTCGTTTGTTTTTCAAGGTAGGGTCTCAAGCTATCCCAGGCTGACCTGGAAACCACTATGTATTCTCAGGCCTTGAACTCACAGGGATCCTCCTACCTCAGCCTCCCAAGTGCGAGTGCTGGGATTAAAGGCAAGTGCCTCCACACCCAGATCACTATATATATATATATCCCAGCACTCAGGAGATAGGGGTAGGAGGATCCCTGTGAGTTCAAGGCCACCCTGGGACTACATAGTGAATTCCAGATCAGCCTGGGCTAGAGTGAAACCCTACCTCAATAAATAAATAACAACTTCCCTTTGTACACTTGGTGGCTACGTGTATGTCTCCTTTGAAGAAATGTCTACTCAAATCTTTTGTGCAGTTATAATTGGATTGTCTTTCTCACCGTGGAATTGTACAAGCTTTTTGTGTGTTGTAGATATATTCTCCTATCAAATATAAGATTTACTAATGCTCTCCCAGCCCTGCCTTTCTTTGCACTTTCAGGACCGCATCCTCAGTCTGCAAAAGTTTTGAATTTTGACAAAGGTCAATTTATCAGTCTCTCTTTGATCACTTGTGACTTGGGTACTGTAGCTAAGACACCATTGCCTAAGCCAAGGCTACAGAGATTCATTTCTCTGTTTTCTTTGAAGAGGTTTGGGAGTTTAGCTTTTAAATTCAGGTCTATTTCCTGCTTTTACTTGATTTTAACGTAGTGTGACATACAGTCTAATTTTGTTCTTTTGGGTGTAGATACCCTCTTGTTTCCATACCATGTCTTGGAAAAGTCACTTTTCCCCAAATGAATTATATTTCTTCCTTTGTCAAAAATCAAGTGGCAAGCCGGGTGTGGTGGCGCACGCCTTCAATCCGAGCACTTGGGAGGCAGAGGTAGGAGGAGCACCGTGAGTTTGAGGCCATCCTGAGACTCCATAGTGAATTCCAGGTCAGCCTGGGCTAGAGTGAGACGCTATCTGAACCCACCACCACCACCACCAAAAAAAATAAGCCCAAAACAAACCCTTTCCTTTCCTTCCTTAGGTTGCTGCTGCAAGGTATTCGTTCACAGCATTGAGAAAGTCACTGATAAAAATGTGAATTGGAGAATTAGTTCAAAGATCTATAGCCTTAATTATTTACTGGGCTGGAGGGATGTCTTAGCAGTTAAGGCATTTGCCTGCAAAGCCAAAGGAGCCAGGTTTGATTCCCCAGGACCTATGTAAGCCAGATGCACAAGGTGCTGCACCCGCACGCTTCTGGAGTTTGTTTTCAGTGGCTAGAGGCCCTAGCGTACCTATTTCTCTCTTTCTCTCCCTCTCTCTTTTTCCCTACCTCTTCCTCTTTCTCTCAAATAAATAAATACATGAAAATAAAAAAAAAATTAAGTAAATAAATGGATTTTAAAAAAGAAAAGGATATGAAGTTTGAGATATCCTGTGTATGATATTGGTCAAGAAATGAAAATGCTGTGTTCAACAGAAAAGTGCTCAACTAGCATGCACAAGGCTCTGCGTTCAATTTCCAGCTCTGCAAAAATAATTAATAAATTTTAAAGTATTTACAAATATATAAAAATACAGGGGCTTGCTGCCCCAACATACCGCAAAAGGGGCCCAACTGAAACTAAGGACAACTGGAGAAATAAGCAAGGGTGATGTTTTCCTGTGAACCAGATACCAGCACAAAGGGGAAGGAGATCAACGCAGAGAAAAATCAACTCCTACCAAATCAGAGAGCCAGAGCCTCAGAGGCCCCCAACACCTCAGCACTGAAGCAGACCAAAAATGAACCCAACATGGCTCAGGGAAATTTTGCAGAAGAGGGGGCGGAAAGAATGTCAGAGTCACATGTTGGGTCATGATTTGCAGAGACATTTATCATACCAATAACTGGGGGCTAACTCCACAATGCATGACTCATTTTCATTAACAAGGAGGGTCTAATGGGAAGGGGTAGATCACAGATGAGCCTAAATAATGGTACCAAACTGCCTGTATTTACTGAAAAGAAAACTAATAAATTAAATTTAAAAAATAAATAAATAAATACAGGGGCTGGAGAGATGGCTTAAAGCTTAAGGTGCTTGCCTACAAAGCCTAAAAGACCCAGGTTCAATTCTCCACTACCGCATAAACCAGAAGCACAAGGTGGTGTATGTGTCTGGAGTTCATTTGCAGCAGCTAAAGGCCCTGGTGGGCCCATTCTCTCTCTGTCTGCTTCTTTCTCTCTCCCTCTCTTAAATAAATAAATTTATTTTTTATTTTTATTTATTTATTTGAGATCTACAGGCAGAGAGAGAATGGGCAGGCCAGGGCCTCCAGCCACTGCAAACAAACTCCAGATGCATGCGCCACCTTGTGCATCTGACTTACGTGGGTCCTAGGGAATCGAGCCTCGAACTGGGGTTCATAGGCTTCACAGGCAAGAGCTTAACCATTAAGCCATTTCTCCAGCCCCAATATATTTTTTAAATAAAACTACAGTATTTAAGCATGTCCAAAAAGAATGGCAAGAATAGATGAATATTAGAAAAGTGGCTAATTTTTCCCCCAATAATTGGTTGAAATGGAAGAGTTATAACTGAGATCATAGCTCAGGGTAGCTTGCCTAGCATCTACAAGATCTTGGGTTTGACTCCCCCCACCCAACACACACACTGAAAAAGAAATAAGAAAGCTCTACAATTGTCTCAAAATGTCAATAGTAAGGAGGACCAACACTGATATATGACTTAAAAAAATTAGCAATAGAGCTGGGAGTGTTAGTGCATGCCTTTAATCCCAGCATTTGGGAGGCAGAGGTGGGGGCATCACCATGAGTTCAAGGCCACCCTGAGACTACATAGTGAATTCCAGGTCAGCCTGGCCTAGAGTGAGGCTCTACCTTGAAAAACCAAAATAATAAAAATAGAAAAGATTTTATTAAACACTATGAGTTCAAGGCTAACCTGAGACTCCATAGTGAATTCCAGGTCAGCCTGGGCTAGAGTGAAACCCTACCTCAAAAAAAAAAAAAAAAAATATATATATATATATATATATACACACAATTTTTTTTTTTTTTTCTTGGTTTTTCGAGGTAGGGTCTCACTCTGGTCCAGGTTGACATGGAATTAACTCTGTAGTCTCAGGGTGGCCTTGAACTCATGGCGATCCTCCTACCTCTGCCTCCCGAGTGCTGGGATTAAAGGCGTGCGCCACCACGCCCGGCTTACACACAAATTTTTTAAAATATCTCTCTGCAATCTAGGCCAAAAAAAAAAAGCTTTAATGCAACAAAGGTTATTTATCAGAAGCCTAAAGGAAATATATACAAACAGCTTTATTTAGATGGTTTTTCTCTGGGGTGGGAGGAAGTCAAGAATCCCACTTTGGGGTCTACATTTGAACACAGTAATAAACAGTCCTGTCAATTCCACAGGAAAGGAAAGAGAAAACGGCGACGTATAAGGCAACAGACAAAAGCTCTTTACAGGCATCTGATATGGTCAGCTATCTGAAAATAAACTGTACACTTAAAATAACTTAGAAGCTTTAATTATGTTAAATGTCAGGCAATTCTACAAAATCACATTCCTTGATGCCTATAATGTCCAACTTGAAATTAAAAAGAATAGTATTAGCCGGAAGTCGTGGCACACGCCTTTAACTCCATCACTCAAGAGGAAGAAGCAGAAGGATCACTATGAGTTGGAGACCACCCTGAGACTACAGAGTGAATTCCAGATTAGCCTGGGCTAGAGTGAGACCCTACTTCGAAACACTAAGAAAAAAGAAAGAAAGAAGGGAGGGAGGCAAGCAGAAAGGAAGGAGAAAAAAAAATTTTTATAAGGGGAATAAAAACTTTTGGGGGGGGGGGGTTCAAGGTAGGGCTTCACTCTAGGCTGACCTGGAATTCACTCTGTATTCTCAGGGTGGCCTCGAACTCACAGCAATCCTCCTACCTCTGCCTCCCTAGTGCTGGGATTGAAGGCGTGCGTCCGTGTGTCACTATAGCAAGAACTTTTTTAAAAATAAAGAGTGTTGCATGGCAAGATGGTTCAACAGGTAGTATGTGCTTGCCTCAGACGTGAAGGCCTGAGAGCACCTGAGACTGCCTGAGGCCAGTTCCCCATGACCCACACTGAACAAGCTGCATGTGGCCATGCGCATCCGTAAACCCAGCCCTGTGGAGGGCAGAGACCTGAAAATCACTAGGTCTTGTGAAAACAGCAGATCTACCTTCAGAGAGAGACTGCATGTCAACGAAACACACAGATGAGGACAGAGGAGAGACAGGTAGACAAGAACATCCACTGTCCTTCCCTGGCCTCCATGTGTGTACACAGCACACATCTGCTGGTTCACATGTGCATACCACACACACATAATGCACCACACATACTACATGCTTCCTCCAAAAAAGAGAGAGAAAGAATGGCCCCTATCTTGTTTTCCCTCCCCCTTCCTTCCCTCCCTCCTTCCTTCCCTCCCTCCCTTCCTCTCTGTCTTTCTCTCTCTCTTTCTCCCTTTCTCTCTCTCTCTCTCTCTCTCTTTCTTTCTCTTTCATTTTTTTGAGACAGGTTCTCATGTAGCCCAGGTTGGCTTCAAACCTACTATGTAGCCCAGAGTGAGTTGAACTCTTGATCCTCCTGCCTCGATCTCCCAGTTGATATTTTGATGATTCTCCGGTAAGGGGTCAGGAGGTCTTGGAGAAGAAGCTACTTCTGAGGCTGGGATGGGAATGTGAGATTAAAGGGCAAGAGAGCAAGAAGCCACTCAGAGAACTGTGGGGCAGAGCAAATCAGAGAGGGGCCTCTGCACAGCAGATCTGGACCAGCTGGGCCACAAAACAAGTGATGACAGTAATCAGTTGTGTCCCCTAAATGATATTAACATTGTGAATTCACATCGACCTAAAATGTCTCAAATAAAGAAGTCAATGGAGAAGAATAAATGGCTCTTCCATACAGTGAACTCACAAGGGCTAAAGGCAAAAGGAATGAGGAACACAGAAAGTCTCCACTTTGCAAACACAGCAACAATGACTGTTGCATGCAGGAACTCATCCGTGGACGGTAACGGTGGAGGGCGATGTGTGGGGAGAAGTGCGACGTTTGTGTACACTTGGTATCTCTGCAATCTGCCTATTTATTCAAATCATAACTGGGCTGGCGAGATTTCTCGGTGGTATTAATCACAGAGACAAGTTCCTGTGCAGTATAAAGGCCTGCAGAGGTCTGTGATGCCTGGGTTTGAACGTCCAAAGTCCCCACAAGCAGCTAGGCCTGGTCACACACATCTGTAACCCCAGTCCTGTAGAGACCAGAGAATCCCTGGGACTCATGAGCATTGAGCTCCAGAATCAATAACGG
The DNA here is from genome assembly GCF_020740685.1 of Jaculus jaculus. NCBI lineage: Eukaryota > Metazoa > Chordata > Mammalia > Rodentia > Dipodidae > Jaculus > Jaculus jaculus. The sequence goes on along the minus strand of NC_059116.1, from coordinate 19,011,929 downwards.
ACTCCCTTGCAAGGAAAACCAGGGGGCGAGTGACAGAGTGTACCCACTGCTTCACCACAGCTGTCTCGGGCAAGTGTTCCGGGTGCCTCATTACCAGTTACATGTATGTACGCCACCCACCCCACACAGATCGTTCACACACACAAAAATAAAAGCATACAGGGGCTGGAGTGATGTCTCTGCTGTAAAAGGCCCTTGCTTGCAAAGACTGTTCGCCCAGGTTCTAGTCCCCAGCGCCCATGTAGAGACAGATGGACAAGGTGGCACGTGTCTGGAGTTTGTTTGCAGTGGCAAGAGGCCATGGCATGCCCATACTCACTCTCTGTTATCTCTGTCTCTCTCTCAAATAAATAAATACAAATATTTAAAAAAAAAATAGGGCTGGAGAGATGGCTTAGCGGTTAAGGTGCTTGCCTGCAAAGCCAAAGGACCCAGGTTTGATTCCCCAGGACCCATGTAAGCCAGCTGCACAAGGTGGCACATGTGTCTGGTGTTCATTTGCAGCAGCTGAAGGCCCTGACGCGCCCATTCTCTATCTGCCTCTCTCTCTCAAATAAAATAAAATAAAATAAAAAGTTTAATAATAATAATAATAATAAACAGTGCTGGAGAGATGGTTTAGCAGTTAAGGTGCTTCCCTGTGAAACCTAAGGACATAGGTTCAATTTCTTAGTACCCACATAAGCCAGATGCACAAGACAGAGCATGTGTCTCGAGTTTGTTTGCAATGGCTAAAGGCCCTGGTGTGCCCATTCTCTCTCTCTCTCTCTCTCTTTCTCTCTCTCTCTCTTTCTCTTGCTGTCTCTCAAACAAAAAATAAATAAATAAAATATTTTTCAATAAAAATAATAAACTAAGTGGAAAAAACCTGGCACACTCACCCCTAGCTAACGCCTTATAGTTCACAAGTGATGTCAAAATAATGCCACCTTTATGTGATGCAATCACTTATCCTTGGGCTTTCTAGACTTATCAAATAAAATACAAATTCCCAAGCCGGTTGTGGTGGCGCATGCCTTTAATCCCAGGCTGATGAGGTAGAAGAATTGATCACTGTGAGTTCAAGGCCAGCCTGAGACTACATAGTAAATTCCAGGTCAGCCTGGGCTAGAGTGAGACCCTATCTACCAAAAAGAAAAAAAATTACAAATTCCCTATTACATTTGAATTTTAGATTAACAGTGAATAAATCATAGCATAAACATGGTCTGTGCGACATGTGGGTGAGGCGGGTTTTGCCCGTTGACCACGGCTGTACAGTATTCTTGCCAAAAGGCATTGTAAAGTAAAGCGGCAGACCCATTGTTCCTCCTCCAGTCAACTCTGCCAGTAGCTAAGTTTGAGAACATGTCTGGGGGGCGGGTAGTAGATTTGGGACATTTGAGACATGACAGTTACATGTATGTCTGGTTTCAGGGGTGGGTCTTGAGCCAGGGACAGGACATGAGCAGGACACTTGGTGAGCCTGGAGAATGTCTGTGGGCTGGCTGTCACTTTACATCCATGTTAACCACCGTTCTCATACATACATGCCGCAGGTGGGGGGTCCCAACATGTGGCAAAGCCGGGTGAAGAGAAGGCCGTGAGCATTTATTGTAATCTTTTCATAAGACTAGAAACTGTTCAAAATAAAGTCAAAGAGTAAATCCAATAAAGAACAAGGAGATTGGGCTGGAGAGATGGCTTAGCGGTTAAGCGCTTGCCTGTGAAGCCTAAGGACCCTGGTTCGAGGCTCGATTCCCCAGGACCCACGTTAGCCAGATGCACAAGGGGGAGCACACATCCCGAGTTTGTTTGCAGTGGCTGGAGGCCCTGGCGTGCCCATTCATGCTCAGTCTCTCTCTCTGCATCTTTCTCTCTCTGTCTGTCGCTCTCAAATGAATAAATAAAAATGACTTTTTAAAAATATTTTTTTTAAAAAAGAATAAGGAGGTAAATGAGGGCTTGGGAGATGGCTTAGCAGTTAAAAACGCTTGCTTGCAAAGCCTAACAGCCTGCGTTTGATTCCTTAGTTACCATGTAAAGCCAGATGCACAGAGTGGCGTATGCATCTGGGCTCGTTTGCAGTGGCAAGAGGCCCTGGCACAGCCATGCGCTCTCTCTCTCCTTCCCTCTCTCTCTCTCTCTCAAATAAATAAAACTAGTTTTTAAAAGAGAGATAAATGCCGGGCGTGGTGGCGCACGCCTTTAATCCCAGCACTCGGGAGGCAGAGGTAGGAGGATCACCGTGAGTTCAAGGCCACCCTGAGATGACAGAGTAAATTCCAGGTCAGCCTGGACCAGAGTGAGACCCTACCTCGAAAAACCAAAAAAAAAGAGAGATAAACAACCTGAGTATATCCCATGTTGTGTGGATCACTTAATGTTGTACATGCCTCTGGCTGTCTTCAAATTAAGCTACAAATTCATGCACCCCCCCATCACAATTCAAGATAGATTCTTTTAAAGTAGCGTGTAAATCTGAAAAAAAAAAAAAAAGTATGTGGAGATTTTTCTCTGTCCGGTATAACTATAGCATCTCAAGTTCACCTTGGATTGCTTTCGCTCTTTCTGCAAAAGCAAACAGCTGAGGGCTGGAGCGATGGCTTCATGAATTAAGGTGCTTGGCAGCGAAGTCAAAAGACCCAGGTTCGATTCCCCACTACCCACGCAAAGCCAGACACACAAGCTGGCACATGCGTCTGGAATTCCTTTCACAATGGCTGGAGGCTCCAGCCAGTCAATTTTCTCTTTCTATCTGCCTCTTCCTCTCTCAAATAAATAAATAAATAAATAAATAAATAAATAAATAAATAAATAAATAAATAAATAAATAAATAATTTCTTAAAAAAAAAAAAAAAGCAAACAGATCAAATGAGAGCAGAAACACTTGCCACCAAATAACTTTCAAGCCCTGGGTGCAATGTCCGCCTCCCCAGCCCTCACAAGTTTGCATCAGGAAAATGCCC